>NW_017674457.1:17073-87433 GCF_001879085.1 Nicotiana attenuata
GAAGCGTCGCAATACACTGTATACATCCCTGAATCGGAAGGCAATACAAGAACTGGTGCCATGGTCAAGGCTGTCTTGAGCTTCTGGAAGCTCTCCTCACAATCGTCGGACCAACAAAATGGAGCACCCTTTTGGGTCAATCTGGTCAGAGGTGATGCAATAGATGAGAAGCCCTGCACAAATCGCCGGTAATAACCTGCTAACCCCAAGAAACTCCTGATCTCGGTCACTTAAGTAGGACGTGGCCAACTCTGAACTGCCTCAATCTTCTTGGGGTCCACTTTTAATACCCTCTCCTGACACTACATGCCCCAAGAATGCTACTGACTCTAGCCAAAACTCGCACTTGGAGAACTTAGCATAAAGCTTCTGCTCTCGCAAGGTCTGAAGCACTACTCTCAAATGCTGCTCGTGCTCCCCCAGGCTATGCGAGTATATCAAGATGTCGTCAATGACGACGATAACAAAGGAATCAATATAGGGCCTGAACACCCTGTTCATCAAGTCCATAAATGCCGCTAGAGCATTAGTCAAGCCAAATGACATCACCAGGAACTCATAGTGGCCATATCTAGTCCTGAATACGGTCTTCGGGACATCTGAATCCCGAATCTCCAGCTGATGATACCCTGACCTCAGGTCAATTTTAGAGAACACCCTAGCACCCTGCAGCTGGTCAAACAAATCATCAATACGGGGCAATGGATACTTGTTCTTGATGGTTACTTTGTTCAACTGGCGGTAATCAATGCACATCCGCATAGTCCCATCCTTCTTCTTTACAAATAGCACTGGTGCACCCCATGGCGATACACTGGGCCTAACAAACCCCTTTGCTAGCAACTCCTCCAACTGCTCCTTCAGCTCCTTCAGCTCCCTAGGAGCCATACGGTACAGCGGGATAGATATAGGCTGAGTGCCTGGAGCCAAATCAATACAGAAATCAATATCACGATCCGGGGGCATGCCAGGAAGATCAGAAGGAAAAACATCGGCGAACTCTCGGACTACTGGCACTGAATCAATCGTCGGAGACTCTGCGGTGGTGTTTCGAACATAAGCTAAGTAGGACAAACACCCCTTCTCAACCATGCATTGAGCCTTCAGGAAGGAAATGACCCTGCTAGGTGTATCCACAGTGGAACCCCTCCACTCCAATCTCGGCAACCCTGGCATCGCTAGAGAAACAGTCTTGGCATGGCAATCTAGAACGGCGTGATATGGAGATAACCAATCCATGCGCAGAATAACCTCAAAATCGATCATATCGAGCAACAGGAGATCTGCTCTAGTCTCAAGACCACAGAAAGTAACCACACAAGATCGGTAGACCCGGTTCACAACCACAGAATCGCCCACATGAGTGGACACATGAACAGGAACACCCAAAGGCTCAGGAGAAATAGCCAGGAAACGAGCAAACAGAGATGATACATATGAATAAGTAGACCCTGGATCAAATAATACCGATGCATCTCTACCGCTGACGGAAATAATACCTGTGATGACGGCATCTGAGGCCAATGCATTTGGCCTGGCTGGGAGAGCATAGAATCTAGCTGGAGCACCGGTTGTCTGGCCTCCAACTGACTGAGTAGTAGCTGGCTGACCTCTCCTTGTCTGGCCTCTACTCCTGGAACGACCTCTACCAGTCTGCTCTCCACCTCTAGGCGGCTGGACCGCTGGTGTTGGAGTCATGGGCTGCTGCCCCTGCTGTACTGCCTTGCCTCTAAGCCTGGGGCAGTATCTCCTCATGTGGCCTGCGTCCATGCACTCAAAACAACGTGGTGCGGCGGCCTGCTGTCCGGATGGCTGACCCTGAATAGCTGGCGGGCGATAAGAACTCTCTGGCATGGCGCTGAAATAGGAGCGCGCTGGAGCACCTCGAGCTGGTGGTGGTGCTGGGGGCCTGCTGGGCTGACCCCTTCCAAAGTGACCTCTGCCCCTGGCTGGGGCACCTCTGAACTCTCCTGAGAATCTGGCCCTCTTGTCCTGCTGCATCTGCTCTCTACCCCTCAAACGGTAGCCCTCAATCCGGCGGGCAATCTCAAGTACTAGCTGATATCCAGTGCCCATCTCTACCTCACGAGCCATACCCGACCGGATAGTGGGATGTAACCCGCAACAAACCTCCGTACTCTCTCTGCCTCTGTGGGAAGTATCATGAGTGCATGGAGAGACAACTCAGAGAACCTCGCCTCATAGTCGGTCACTGACATATGACCCTGCTCTAGATACTCAAACTGATGACGTAGCTCTTCCCTCTCAGAGGGTGGAATGTACCGATCAAGGAACAAATGAGTGAACTGACCCCAAGTGAGGGGAGGAGAGCCTGCTGGCCTGCTAAGCAAGTAAGACTGCCACCATCTACGGGCCCTGCCCTCCAGCTGAAAAGTAGTGAAGTCCACTCCATGTGACTCCAAGATCCTCATGTTGTGCAGTCTATCCCTGCACCTGTCAATGAAATCCTGGGCATCCTCATGACGCTCGCCCCCGAAGACTGGAGGGTGCAACCTGGTCCATCTGTCTAATAACTTCTGCGGATCGCCGTCCACAGCTGGCCTGGGCTGGGGTGCCGCTGCAGCAACTGGCTGGACCCCCTCTGCGGGTAGTGCACCCGGAGTATGATAAACTGCGGCTGCATGACCTGGAGCCTGTGCGGTAGGGGTCTGTGCTCCCCCTCCTGCCTGTGAGGTAGCTAGCTCTGCTGGAAATAAACCAGCCTGAGTCATAGTGTCCATGAACCGAAGCATACGACCCATGACCTCCTGAAATCCGGGCGCAATCATGAAATCCACCGGAGTAGGCACAGCTGCGGGCGCCTCGCCCCGCTCCTCAATAATGGGATCCCTCGCAGGGTCTGCTGGTGGTGCATCTGGAATAGCTCTGGGACGCCCTTGTCCCCTACCACGGGCCGGTGCCCTCCCCCGGCCTCTACCTCGGCCTCTAGCAACGGGGGGAGCAGCTCTTCCCGGGTCCGGAACGTCGGCGGTACGAGTCCACACCATCTGTGAGAGAATAGAAGAGGAAACTTAGTACACTGACCACTGCACGATGGAGAATGAATAAAGAGTAGTCTTTCATAACACCCTATAGCCCCTCGAAGATAAATACAGAGGTCTCCGTACTGATCTACAAGACTCTATTAGGTTTGCCCGTAACTTGTGAGACCTACGTGAACCTAGTGCTCTGATACCATGTTGTCACGACCCATTTTCCATAATAGGTCATGATGGCGCCTAACACCGTTGTCAGGCCAACCGATGCGGAATGTGATTAAGTTCTCATTTTACTTTAGCCAAACACAGTTATACTAGATTTTCGAATTTAAAGATAAGACCAGTAAAGATCATAAAGTGCAAAAATAGCGATACAACCCCAAAATAAATGTCTACTACTGTGTGTGCCAGAGCCTGGTGTCACAAGCTACGGGCGACTAGTAGAATATACACAAAAGAATGATACACTATCCTACTGTCTGAATCGGAATAGACAGAAACAGAAAGTACAAGAAAGGACTGCTTCGGCTGCGGATCGGCATGAAAGAGAAGCAGCTCACCGTAGAAGTCCCCAAGCATGCTCACTGATGCGCACCAGGATGATGTCCAGATCCACCTGCCTCAAATCCTGTACATTTAAGTACAGAAGCGTAGTATGAGTACATAAACCACATGTACTCAGTAAGTATCCCGTCTAATCTCGAAGAAGTAGAGACGAGAGGTCGACTTGATACTTACTAAGGTCAAGATAATATAATAATAAAGTGAGATATACAGCATGAAAAATTTCCAATAACACAAGTTTAAGAGAAGAGTCATATTCATGTTCTTGACATAATTAAACTGCCAGTTTCCCTTTTTCATATTAATAAAGTGATCATGTCATATCTAAATGTAAGCATATAAATCATGCACAATTATGCCGAGGTCGACGGCCCGCTCCAACAGAAAATAAATCGTGCACTGCCGAGGGTCGAGCGGCACGAACCATAGATGCATCTATTATCACTGAGGCGTTCGGCCCGATCCATAATCATCAAGAAAATATCAAGAAAAGCACATAAGGCTCAATTACATACAAGGGAATTCCTACCAAGGCTCAACAAACTCATACGTTCACCTTTCATTTCCTCAAGTCTCTAGCAAATCAAAATGATCATATTGGCAATTTAAAATAAGAGATATTCCCCAATTAGACATGACGTGGGTCCTAAACTACCCGAACAATTATCATATAGTAGCTACGCACGGACTCTCGTCACCTAGTACGTACGTAGCCCCCGTATTTAGCAACAATTACTCATTTAAAATTCTATGGGGACAATTCCCTCTTACAAGGTTAGAAAGGAGACTCACCTCGCTCCAAAGTGCACTACCAATGTCCAAGAACGAGCCCAAGTCCTTAATTCGAAGCCAGACAATCCCAAACTAATCAAACGAAGTAAGAACTAGTAAATAAAGGCTTACAAGGTTGAATTCTAGCTATTTAAGCAATTTCCTAACCATTAACACAAGTTTCCTAAATTCCGACCCCGGGCCCACGTGCCCGGATTCCGAGATTTTTCGAAGGAAGTTGTTCTCTATCACCTAAGGATCACAAATATATGATTTCTAGTTCACTACATGGCAAATTATGTGATAAAACCTTAGTTTTCATTAAACCCTAGGTCTAGCTCAAATCCCTTGATTTTACCTAATTTTTAGTGTTAAATCTACCTAATGTTTATGTATTTGAACTAAAAATGAGTGGGGATTACTTACCTTGCAATGTTATGTTGAAACCTCCTCTTTGGAATCACCAAAGTCGCCTAAGTGTTGAGAGTTATGTGGAAGAAATAAGTTTGGGTTCGTATTAATGAACCCTTCTACCCCCAGTGATTTCCGCTTCTGCGGAAGGAATCCCGCTTCTGCGGACCTGAGCCGCTTTTGCGGAAATGGGCAAGGGGGCCTGGGCCGCTTCTGCGGTCATAACCTCGCTTCTGCGAGGCCGCTTAAGCGGAAAGCCCACCGCTTCTGCGGTTCTGGGCCTGGGCGGATGGACCGCTTCTGCGGTCAGGGGTCCGCTCCTGCGGTTTCCCCTGGGCCTGGCCCCTTCTGCGTCTGCGATAAAACGACCGCTTTTGCGGTCTCGCTTCTGCGGTGCAAGAGCCGCTAAAGCGGTTATGACAGAAGCAGCAGATAAGGTTTTTCCTAAGTTTTCAACTTCACTCGAACTTCGACCATTTGACGCTCGGGGCTCCCGAGGCCCGCCCGAACATACCGACAAGTCTGAAATCACGAGGCGGACCTACTCGAGCCCTCGAAACGCTTAAAACAACGCTAAATCAGGGAATCAACCCCAAAACCAAATGATTCAAATCATTGAACCTTCAAGTTCTAAATTTCCTCCTAACGGGTCAAAACACTCTTAAACCACTCGGATTGACACCAAATTTTACAGGTAAGTCTTAACTGATATTTCGGACTTGTACCAAGTTTCGGAATCGAAATTCGAACCCGATACCTAGGAAAACAATAATTTCTTAGTTTATTTAAATCTTAGAAACTTAAACTTAACAATTTCATATAAAAATTCATTACTCGGGCTAGGGACCTCGGAATTCGATTCCGGGCATACGCCCAGGTCCCATATTTCCCCACGGACCCTCAAAAATTGTCAAATCATGATTCCGGGTCCATTTCCCCAAAATGTTGACCGAAGTCAAACTTGGCCTTTTTAAAGAAACTTAAAGAAGCAACTAGGCTTATTCTTGCTCAAAACTCTTCTAACTTCCGAACCACCCATCCCCGCAAGTCATAAATTAGGTAAAGCAAGTGTGGAAAGTATTATTTAAGGGAACGGGGTTCGAAAATGCAAAACGACCAGTCAGGTCGTTACAGTGCCAAGCCTAACCTCGGTCGAGTAGTGATAAGATCAGGTCAGCGCCCTACTGGTATATATATATATAATAAAATGAGGCAGAATGAAATATTGCAGTAAAGATAAATGCTAAAATTTAACGAGAATAAAATCACAGAAAAACAACAGCTCAGTATACAGATATAACAACAGAGGATCTCCCGGGACACCGTCCCGTAGTTCCAAACGTAAATGTGCAGGGGGATCTCCCGGGATACCGTTCCGTAGTCCCAAAAATAAATATGCAGTACAGGGGGGATATCCCGGAATACCGTTCTGTAGTCCCAAAGTAAATATGCAGCTAAACCAAACAGAGATAACAATTATAGCAAGAAAACCACAATTTAGGCTAAGTCCGAATCAAGGAAGAACAGGAAATTTCACTAAAACATGCTGCACAGAGTTCAGATAGGCAGTTAAAGCAGTTAAGACAGTTAAGGCACGTAGGCATGCTTTCCTAAGCTAAACAGGATAGTTACATATACTAGTGTTGCTCAATTAAAGGAAAACAGATATTTGCTTAATGAAAATAGGATTTTTCAACAAATAGCCCGTGTACGCACTCTTCACCTCACGTATATGCCGCTCATATATCAAACATTACCAAATCCTGTGGGGGGGGGGGGGGGGAGGGTTCCTCCACACAAGGTTAGGCAAACCACTTACCTCGAAAGAAGCTCAAATCAAATCTGAAATCACGCTCTTGCCACGAGTATCCAACTCCGAGTGGCCCAAATCTAATCAAATCAATTACATAAGGTAAATATAGCTACAAGTAACTAATTTAGCTAATGAAATAAAAGCTAAGGCAAGAAAATAGAAAACGCCCAAAAATCCTCCCCGGACCCACATCTCGGAATCGGATAAAAGTCATAAATTATGAACACCCATTCACTCACGAGATCACTTGTGCAAATATTATCCAAATCCGACGCCTAAATCCCACTCAAATCTCACGTTTTTGGTTGGGGAACTTTTCCCCCAATTTCCCAACTTCCTCACTCAAATTCCTTAATTTAATGAAGAAAACAACTATGGATTGATGAAATGTGATCAAAATAGGATTAGGAATCGTTACCCAATGATTTTCTCCCTCCGAGCTCAAAATCGAATTTTGTGATATGGATTTCAAACCTCAAAAATATCCTTTTCTGCCCAGCAATTTCCGCTTCTGCGAGGGGTGCACCGCATCTGCGGAAAAACCATCGCAGATGCGGACTTAACTTAAGTCCTCAAGAATCGCTTCTGCGGTCAAGGGTCTCTTCTGCGTGCCCGCTTCTGCGTCCTTTCTCCGCTCCTGCGAGTCCGCTTCTGCGGTCCCAACTGGGCAGACCCAAAATCGCATCTGCGGCTCGATGGCCACTTCTGCGGCGTCAAACCTATGGCCCAAAGTGCGCAGGTGGGATTACACCAGGTGCAGCAACTTCAACCATTTGCGTAAGTCTTAACCTAATCCGTTAAGCACCCGAAATTCACCCGAGGCCCCCGGGACATCAATCAAACATACCAACCAATCCTAAAGCATCATACGAACTTAATCGAGCCCTCAAATCACATCCAACAACGCTAAAAACATAAATCACCCTCCAATCCAAACTTAATGAACTTGAAACTTTCAAATTCGACAACTGATGCCGAAACCAACCAAACCACGTCCGTTTGACCCCAAATTTTGCACACAAGTAATATTCAACACTACAGACCTATTTCAACTTCTGGAATCGGATTCCGACCCCCATATCAAAAATTTCACTACCGCCCAAAACTCTAAAAATTCGACTTTCGCCATTTCTAGCCTGAATAAGCTACGGACCTCCAAAATACAATTCGGACACGCCCCTAAGCCCAAATTACCCAACGGAGCTAATGGAATCGACGGAACTCCATTCCGGAGCCGTCTTTACACTTTTCTGACTACGGTCCAAATTCTAAGACTTAAGCTCTCATTTAGGGACTAAGTGTCCAAAACACTCCGAAACTTAAAAACGAATCATCCCGGCAAGTCACAATAGCAAAAATAGATAAGGGGGAAGCAGTTAATAGGAGATCAGGGTGTTAATTCTCAAAACGACCGGTCGGATCGTTACATCCTCCCCACTCTTAAAACATTCATTCGTCCTCTGAACGAGCATAGAGACATACCTGAAGTGGTGAAAAGATGAGGATAACGGCTGCGCATATCCTACTCGGTATCCCAAGTCGCCTCCTCGACCGGCTGACCCCGCTACTGAACCTTTATTGATGCAATGTTCTTTGACCTCAGCTTTCGAACTTGCCTGTCCAATATAGTCACTGATTCCTCAACATAAGATAGATTATTATCCAACTGGACTGAGCTGAAATCCAACACGTGAGAAAGAAAACATTCATAAGAACATATATTTTAATTAATACATACAGTAATTCATAGTCTAATCACCATTTGGGTTATTAAGAAAGATTCGAGAGGAGCATGAGAAAGCTAAAAAGCTTTGTAATAAAATTACATAAATCTCATTTTGTAACTAGTAATTATCATACAATGGGAGCACTTATATTATATATTCCTTAGAGTTAATTTAAAGAAGTCAATCTCTAAGGACAACCAAGCTAAAAAACACTATTTTAAAAATTCTAAATTGATGTCTATTCTACTCAAAATTATTTGTCTGGCTAAACTAATTTTAACGAACTTATATTCAGATTAATCATCTAATATTTGAGTTTATCTAATAAGAAATGAATTTATCCAAGTCAAAAAGTGTTTGACCGTGCCCAAAAGAAAAAAATAAATTTCACTTTTTATTGGCACTAAATCTTGGACACAAAAGGTTTAGTTTTTTTTTTCTTTATGAATTAATTTTGTCTACACCAGATATTATTAATAATATTATATCTCAAATCCAATACCAAACCTTCTCGTATGGAAATGAAAGCGACAATCAACTAATTTCTACAAGAATATATCCTTTCTGTTGTAAATAGAATTGTATTTACGGTGAATGTCTATATTTAGAGAGATTCTAGGGTTCTTTGCTTGGTGGCTAAGTCGCCCCCTCCCTATAAATAGAGGGTTCTATTCCATTGTAATTCATCCCAAAATTCAATAAGAATTATTCTCTCCCTACTTTTCTCTGCAATATTGTTCTTCTTCTTTTATTATTTTATAACACGTTATCAGCACGAGACTCTAACCAATTGAGTAGAAGTTTTGGGATTGAGCATAATGATTGTCAATTATTCCATGAACTTCCTTCATGATTAAATTCTGGATTTAAGGTAAGTATTTTATCGTATTTTTCTCTTTTATTCTATACTTTGATTTTAAATACAAGCAAAGACAACAAAGTTTGATTATAACTCTAATGGAGTTTGTAAGAAATTATAACCACCTGAAGTGGTAAAATTTCTATGCCTCGCCATGATCAAATTCATGTATGATTGTGGGCAAAGAAGTGAAAACCCGTCCCATTGAATTTGCTTCATTCTCATTCCCTTAAGAGAATGTGATAGCAATATGCAATAAGTGTGAAAAAAGACAAAATTATTACCATAAAGGTATCAATGGATGTGGACGTGGTAATAGACGAAATTATAATCGTCATTATCGTGGTAATGAGAATAATAAGGATTCTCAAAATAAGCCTTCACTCTATGAAGTTAATGTTTGTCATCGATTTGACATAAGATTTTGTAAAGCACATACAGTCCATTCATGATGTGAATGAGAAAACATCTGATTTATGAATATATATTCATTCTTGGAAGAATATGAACGTGCTAGTGGCAGTGAATATACCACACTCACCTCTAGAAGGAGGTTTGAGATGATATAAGAAAATAATGTCATTATTATGGCATGAATGGTCATTGGTCACGTACCTATTGTACGCCAAAATATTTTGGCATTGTGATTGTTAAAAGATAACGATAATGCAAGAAACAGATCTTGCATATAATTTTGACCATAACCATAATGGTATAACTTTCTCTTTAAAAGAGATATTCACCATATGGGTATTGATGAATATGTGGTACTACAAAATTAATTGAGAACTCTGCAAGAGCCAATTATACTATTTTGGAGAAACACAATTTATTACCAATAAGGTATTGTGTTGTAGTAAGTCTCAGAGGAACTTATTGAGTTTCTAAAGTGTTCGCGAAAGCGGTTGGTCATACTGAGACAATAAATAAAGGAAAGATTTAATATCTTCTATTACTACAACTTGTAGCGGGGTAATATGTATGCGAAAAGTTACTCGCTTTATTCTCCAGTTTGTACTACACAAACAAAAGAATGCCACAATAAAGAGAAGTTTATTGATATAAAAACCCATATCATAATAAACTTGGAGTTTATTTATAATTGCACACGTCATGGTGTAAATCTGAAGTTTATCAATATTGATAATTTATTCAGTTGGCATAATTGGTTTACCCATATCAATTTAAGTATGATGTGCAAAAATAAAAGAGAATTCACATGGGTAAATATTAAAGAACTAGAAAGTTCTTTACGAATTCTCTTATGTTGGTTGTTCTCATTAATTAATATACCAACTAAAATTGGGATTGAATCCCATGAATGCTGGAAATATCAAAGGTGAATATGGGCCCATTCACCTGCCATGTATACCACATAAGATGCATTTATGAGATGGTTACATGTGCGATTATTATTAACACGCAAATGCTCCTATTAGAATAAGTCCTAGAAGGACAAAGTCTATAGTACGCTTAAAGCATATAGACAAATCAGTTTCAAATAAACTTCTTGATATAGAAGATGAGCAAATGATCTAAATGATCATAACAAAGGAGGCAAGTGATCTAGAAGATCACATGACATAACACTTCATAAAATCTCAGGAGAGATTCAGATACCTGAAAATATAAATGAAGAGATCTCTATGTTATGTCTTTATGAAAAAAAAGGAGGTTGGAACCAATATAAATATTCGTCGACGACATCTATGAAAGCGCTAAGTATAGATGAGAATTTTAAGTCTGTCGAATACAGACACAAAAATATTGGCCAAATAGAAGAAACAATTCGAATAGAATTGGTTTCATATGATAGCCATGTAGTTTTGAACATGTAGTTCAAACACTTGAAAGTATAAGTCAATGGTATGTGCAATCAATTTTCGATATCTTATATGTCTAGCATGACATGAAAACTTGATATGCATCTAAAGTCGATTATATGGCTTATATAACTTAACAATCCCTAAAGGATTTAAATTGCTTAAAGCATATAGAATTCATGGTCATGAAGTACTACATCCTCAATGCAATTTGTGCACATATGTATCTTGCTATAACTATAAGCATGATAATATGATAGCAAGAGTTTTCATCCCTATGTGAAGATATTGAAATGATGATTCCAACAAGATCATATGAAGACAATACACCTATCAGGGACGATGATTTCAAGGTAAAACAAATTTGTTCAAGTTAATATGGCTGATTTGTTTATCAGATCTCTACCAACGATCTTTTGAAGATGGTGCATAAGATTGGAATGCAAAGGCTCAAGGATGTGAATTGATGCTCTCATCAGGGGGAGTTAATGCGCGTTGTACTCTTTTTTCCTTACAAGGTTTTGTCCCACTGGGTTTTCCTTGCAAGGTTTTTAACGAGGCAACCAAAAGGCGTATTGTAGATATGTGTACTCTTTTTCCTTCTCTAGAATTTTTTTCCCATTGGGTTTTATTTAGTTAAGGTTTTATCGAGGCACATTATCTGTTGAATAGACATTCAAGGGTGAGTGTTATAAATAGAATTGTATTTATGGTGAATGTCTATATTTAGAGAGATTCTAGGGTTCATTTGCTTGGTGGCTAAGTCACCCTCTCCCTATAAATAGAGGGTTCTATTCCATTGTAATTCATCCCAAAATTCAATAAGAATTACTCTCTCCCTACTTTTCTCTGCAATATTGTTCTTCTTCTTTTATTATTTTATAACACTTTCAACATTTTTATTCTTTGACAACTTATCACATCCCTAGACCCCAGTACTCGCATATCTAACAAAGAAAAACCAAAAAAAAAAAAAGTCTAACATAAAAGAACGAATGGAGAGGAAACCAAGAAAATAATCAAAAGGAGCAAATAAGCAGGGGCGGATGCACGTATACCCATGCGGTGTCACGTGACACCGCTTCATCGAAAACATCTATTACATACATACAAAGAATACTTAACAAACATATATATTTGTTTCCAATAACACCGCTTAACAATTCACATTGCGTGGTCCATTGGTTTAGCGTGTCTTTCTTTTGAAAAGGTCGGGGGATCAAACCTCAAACGCCACATTAATTCCTTAAACTTTTTTAGCCCCATTGTTTGGAAATAGCATGGACGAAGCTCTCATATATAACATTCTAAGTAATAAATATTTCTATTTCTATAGATCTACTAATCCTAAACTTTGTAAAGGACTACGTAATTCTATTTCTATAGAAAAATTGTCTTGTTCTTTTTTATTTCCTTCAACATAGATGAAGAACTAAAAGATAAATATTTAAGTTTGTGGTGAAATTTCTTTAATTATTTACTATCATTAGTTAGTAGCTTTATAATTCAATATTCATTTTAATTTTTAAATGTGACACCGCTTATGAATAATTCTGCGTACGCCACTGCAAATAAGCAATCAATATGATAAAACCAATCCATCAAAATTGTCGTATCATAAGTAACAGAATAGCAGAATAAATGTTGCTAATGATTCAATCACATTGCAGGCAGGATATATACCTTATCAGAAAATTATTGAAAGAGGTTCTAGTGAAATTTAAACTAACTCTTCTCACATGAAATTATTATAACTCAAACAGAAAGTGTGATAAAAATATTACACGAACTTAAATCCAAGTCAAACGGAAAACGACTGGTGCAATGCATTTTCCAGATAGATAGAAACATGCCAAAAACAATCAAGAAAAAAAGAGTACATACAAAATTATTATAGATGCAATTCAGCTGCTTGAGAAGAAAATTTGTTCTATGAAGAAAGTACAAGAATCTAGGAACAACATCCACATTGCGTTATATCAACACAAGAAGCTACCTACTTCTTGATAGCAGATAGTGGTCCTTAGACATTAACTATCATAACTACGAAAATATTGGACTAGCTGAAGTCTAGGGAGGATGAAACCCCAAAAGTTAACTACTTCAGTAATACAATAACTACTCCACTCCAAACCAAGTATAACTAGAGATTTCGTTTAGCTAAATTTCGATTATTTTGAAATTGTGGCTATTTTTCAATTACCACTTGTAAATCTGGTTATTTTTTAATTTCACCCCGTGAAAATAGCATGGGCTAGCGAGTTTTCAAATAAGTAATTGAAAAATAGTCAGCGTTTGCAAAGTCATTAAAAAAAATAGCCATTATTTCACTGAAACACGTACGGAAAGCTTCAGCATAGTATGCTGGATTATGGAGCTCCTGCGTATAAATTTTCAGCATATTATGTTGGAACTCCAGCGCACAGAAAGTTCCAGCATAATATGCTAGATTATGGAGCTCCTGCATATAAAATTTCAGCAAATTAGGTTGGAACTCCATCACATTATGAAATTCTAGCACATTATGCTGGAATATCATATGTAAAATTTTTTTAAAAAAATCAGATTTTAAAGGTATTTTTGTTTAGATTTTATCTTTACATGAAAAAGTGACTAAATTTTAATTGCTTTTTAAAATTATGGCTATTTTTCAATTACCAGTTATAAATTTGACTATTTTTGATTTTTTCACATATATCAAGCAAGCAGTTTTTAGTTGCATAAAGTGTCAAAAAAGAATTAATGTAAATTGTTGTAGAAGAACCCTCATATAACATAATCTGGTAAAGTAATTGTGATACAACAAGAATATTCGGTTAATTTTGAACCATATTATATTACGACAAAGTATAAGACCATGAACTTTTCATGGAGAGATTCATTTACTGCAATGTATTCCTTGGAATCAAGCTCAGATAAAATTTTTAAATGCTGACATAGAATTAAAATCTTGATAGATGTGGACTGTGGAATAGCATATTACAAGTTACTACAATCAAATTTCCTTCGTTCTAATTCCCTTCCCCCCCCCCCCCCCCCAAAAAAAAAAGTATAATAATCGAATTAGTAAATTCTGAATACAAAAAATGCAAAAGATGATACATATATTTCAGCTGATACTGAGTTTAATGCCACCTAAGATGCCATGTAGTTAGGTTCTTCACACAATTGTTGCCGCAATTTCAAATATTAATAATGACGGGAAAGTTAGTTAGCTTCATTTCATTTGAATTCCTTTGTAATAGATATATAAATAGGAGAATTGTAACTGGGCTACACACTTTTTGAATGCCAAGATTCTCCTTATTTCTTCTTCTCTCTGTCACACCCCTTTTTCTACCCCAAAAAAATATAGATATGTGTTATGGATTGTGGGTTAAAGATTTTTTTCAATTAAAGTAACAAATTTGAGTAGAGATTATTTTATTTACAGAGTCACCACTTGGAGTTGAATTTGGGTGTTCCAAGTCACCTTTTATTTGAATCCCTAGTCAAAGGAAGATTTGACTCGATCATTATTGGTCTGCGAAAACAAAGTTCGAATAAGGAATTCTGTTGACCGAGGAGAAGGTGTAAGGCATTCCCCGAGTCTCGTGGTTCTAGCACGGTCGCTTTATTGACTACATTTGGCTTTAAATTAATTTTTGGATAAACTGTCCTTTATTCGATTTTCATGTTTGCCTATGTGTGCTTTTATTGTTGATAGCTTTATTAGATTCATTAAGAAGAATGATTTTGGATAAATTACGTTGTCATAATCACGCTACGCAAGCGAATGCGTGATCGAACAACAAAATTAATGAACTTATCATAATTGCGCCTCACAAGCAAATCCGAAATCATGACAATCAATTATTTGTAATACTTTCGAGAAATTACTACATTTGAGAAAATTAATTCTTGAAAGTTACTAAAAGTCAACTATCGCGCTACGCAAGCGAATTCACGATTTTAGCAAAGGATTAATTAAATAAAAAATTAACTAAAACTAGTGTGGTATGAGATTATGGAATTAATTTATTGAATGTTGAACATCACGCTACGCGAGCGATTCCGTGAATAAAAAGATTAAAGCGTGCCTACTGCCTAGCGCTTAAATTAATTACTAAAGGGATTAAGTCTTCACATCATTTTAACTATATATGTAACGATCCGACCGGTCATTTTGAGCTCTAGCACGTCGCTCAGCAGTTTGGGGCCGTGAGCAGCTTCACTTCAGGTATTATGACTTGTACGCAGGGTCAGAATTGAATTCCGGAAAATTCGGAGTTGATTTGGAAAGGGAATTCTCATTTCGGAAGCTTTAAGTTGAAAGAATTGACTAAGACTGGATTTCAGAGTAAACGACCTCGGAATCGGGATCTGAAGGTTCCAGTAGGTTCGTATGATGATTTCGGACTTGGGCATATGCCCTGATCGGGTTTTGGATGACCCGAGAGTGTTTTGGCGCCTATTGTGGAAGTTAGCATTTTGGAAGAAATTTCATAAGTTTGGGTTGAAGTGCATTTCAGTGTTATCGATGTCCGTTTGGGATTCCGAGTCTGGGAGTAGCTCCGTATGGTGATTCTGGAGTTAGGAGCGCGATCGAAAGTGAATTCGGAGGTCCGTAGGTCATTTTGAAGTCATTTTGGCTAAAGATAGAAATTTGAAGGTTTTTGAGAAGTTTGACCGAGAGTTTGACTTTTTGATCAGATTCCGATATCGAAAGTTGGAGCAGGTCCATAATGTCGAATATGATTTGTGTACAAAATTTGAGGTCAATTGGACGTGATTTGACGGTTTCGGTATCGAATGTAGAAGTTTGAAATTTCAAAGTTCATAAAGTTTGGATTGGAGTGCGATTCATGATTTCGACGTTATTTGATGCGATTTGAGGCCTCGAGCGAGTTCGTATCATGTTTTGGGACATGTTGGTATAATTGGTTAAGGTCCCGAGGGCCTCAGGTGGATTTCGGAAGGTTAACGGAATGAATTTCGGACAAAAGAATTGCTGAAATTCTCTGCAGAAAGCTGTTTTGACAGCAACTAGTGCAATCGCGGAGCTGAATTTGGAAGCTTATATCTCGAAATCTATAAGGAGTCTAAAAATTTGCAAAATATAAAAGTTGTTGTCCTTGCATTCTAGTTCCCAGAAAGTTAAACTATTCATGATTTGGACATTTTATCAGAAAGTTATGATCGATTGAAGATGGCTGGTGGAGCAGTTTTGACAGAATTTTCTGATGCATGGAGCCAACTTTAGAAGCTCATATCTCGGAATATATAAAGTGTTATATGGTTTGCACATATCAAATGAAAGATGTTCGAGTCTAGTTTCTAAATCTTCAAACCGTTTGTCATTTGGATATTTTCACAAGGAGTTATGGGCGTTTTAACAGAAGGTGTACAGCAGGAGAATTTCTAATAGGATGTACAACCTGCACAGCGCAAGGTACAACTCGATGAAGCCTGGGCAGATTGTTTTAAACACGAGTTTTGGCCCATTTCTTTCATTTGGCTTGGACGATTTTGGAGAGCTCAAGGAGGGATTTACACCAAAAAACACTAGGTAAGTGATTTCTTTCTATTTGAGTTAAATATGTCATCTTACATGGATTTAGACATGGAAAATTAGTATAAATTTGGGATTTTTGGGGAAGACCTAGAATTTGGAATTTTGGACTTTTACCTTGAATTTGAGCATGAAAATTAGAGCAAATTATGTATTTGAGTTAGTAAAGCTATGGGTGGAATTTATCTTCGAGAAATTTCAGAATTCGGGCACCTGGGCCCGAGGGCATTTTGGTTAACTTTTCGAGCAGAGTTGGGAACTTATATAATTTGAATTGTTACAAGTATTAGAGTGAATTTTTATTGGTTTGCCTATTTTTTGAATAGTTTTGGGGCGTTGTGCATCAATTGGAGTCGTTGGAAGGGCTTGGAAGCTGGTTATGGAAATTTCAGAGCGAGGTGAGTCTCCTTTCTAACCTTGTAAGAGGGAATTGTCCCCATAGGTAAAATAATTGGTTATGTGCTCCTATTTGTGGGGCTACGTACGCACGAGATGACGAGAGTCCGTGCGTAGCTACTAATATGTGTAAGTCCGGGTAGACCCAAAAGCATGCTATACTTGGGATATCTGTAATCTTATTGATAGTTGAATTTCTTAAATCCTATCGAATTGGTAAATGAATTTCTAAGAGGATTAAACTTCTTTTTCTTAAATCGTTAAAAGGGAATTGGCTTTTAATTGGATAAATGTTCCCCGATGAATTCTTAATTTGCTGTTTGAGCATGTATTTCTATGTGTACTTGCGTCACATGTATGATTCGCGAGCAGGGTGATTGTTTATTTAAATTTGACCGCGTCGCATGTATGATTCGCGAGCGGGGTAATAGATGCATCTATGGTTCGCGCCGTTCGACCCTCGGCAGTGCACATTTTACATTTTATGTTCGATCAGGCCGTACGACCTCGACATGAGTTGTGCATGCTTGTATTTCCTGCCTTGAGATTTATTAATATTGATATTTGCTCTCCCCGACTTGAGATAATTGTTAATTAATGGATTATGAATTCGGAGACTTTTAATAAAAAGAAACTTTTACCTGTTTCGTGACTCATTTGAATTTACTGTCATTCTTAATAAATCCGTGATTCATCGCATTAATAATATTTTTATTGGACCATTAGTAAGTGTCGAAGTTGCCATCTCGTCTCTACTTCTTCGAGATTAGGCGAGATACTTACTGAGTACACGTTGTTTTCGTACTCATGCTACACTTGCTGTGCAATTTGTTGCACAGGTACAGGTATTACTAGTGGCCTACTGGGCGTAGCAGCATGGGTGACACGGAGACTAGGTGAGCTGTATTTCTCGAGGCGACCCACAGCTAGTATAGTCTCTCTCAGCATTGTATTTACTTTCTGTCTAATTTGTGTTCCGGACAGTTATTGTACTTTATTCGATTTCTTAGAAATTGCTCATGCACTTGTGACACCGGGTTCTGGGATGATTAAAGTATTTTGTATTAACTGCTTATCATTCAATTTGATTTGGAACGATTATCTTTTACCGGTAAATTTGAAGGGAAATCATAGTTTTCAAGAGTACTAAAATGAGAATTTATTTAAGTATTTTGGTTGGCTTGCCTGACAGTGGTGTCCGACGCCATCACGACCCTTAGTGGAACTTGGGTCGTGACAACATGGTATCAGAGCACTAGGTTTCCTTAGGTCTCACGAGTCATGAGCAAGTCTAGTAAAGTCTCGCGGATCGGTACGGAGACGTCGGTACTTATCTTCGGGAGGCTACAGGGCTGTTAGGAGCACTTCCCTTCTTGATTTCATCATCGTGCGACTTGATTCCTTGAGGCTTATGCCCTTGTTTCCTTCCTACTCAATCTTACGCATCGCGAACCACTTGTTGTAAATCGAGAATTGAAGAATTGTAATGGTACTACAGATGTGGTGCGGGATGTTTCTCTTGGTATAGTTGGGTGAGCTATTATCGTTGCCTCGCGGAAGGATTTTTCTATCGTTTCGGCTCGATAGTTATGCTTCTAAGAGCTTGGAGGATATGCACAGGTTGCTATGATTCTCGCGATTGGTTATCACACAGTATTGACTTGATGGTAGGAGACTTGCCTATGTGTTGGGCGGTGAATGAGTTGAAAGGAAATCTACTCAATGCATGATTTAGAGATATGATATTTCACTTCCGGCGGAGGAAAATCAATTGGCCTATGAATGTCCAGATTTGGGTGATGGAGTAACGAGACTTGGTAATTTCGAGCTTGGTGTAATTTTTATCTTCGATGTAGTGTCGTCGTCCTCGATTGTATGTGTTAAGTTCGCCGGTGTTATTGTCTTCTGCAATTCGCCCTTGGGGTAGGATATAGTGAAATAATATTGGAGAAACGAATGTTGGATATCGCGGGGTGCGGTGGTTCAGGATTGAATCGGTGTTTCTAGTGTCGACGGCTCGAGAAAGATGATCTCCGGAAAGGTTTAAAGCTAGTAGCAATTTGTGGGTTCAAGTGCTACGAAGATAGATTTTATTAAGGCGACAACTGAGCAGCAAAGGATGAGGAAGGACATGTGGGAGTGTCAAGCGGTGGTTAAAATTTCTAGAAGGCCAGGTATAAGAAGCAAAGGTCGAGTGGTTGATTAGAGAGGTGAGCTCCGCCAAAGTGGGAGAGTGGCGGAGTTGCATATGGGCTTTGTGTTAGGATGACTACGCACCTTAAAGAGAGTGTGGAACGACTTGGGAATTTTAGTGATTGATGATTGGGGTATACGGATCTAATTTGAAGTATGGGCTATTATGAGCCAGGAGATTTGATATAACGGAAAGGAGCTACTTGAAATGAAGAAGGATACAACGTAACTTTTAATTGGAAGGATGTTGCCGCACATTTAATTGATGTCCACGAGGGGTGAATGGACTTGTGCAGCTAGAGATTGAGCTCGGACTCAGGATGGTTTATTGATGTCGTAGTGATTGTACCCCGTGCAGCAGCGTTGGAAGATGTCGGCACGTAAATTCCACAGGCAGGTTATCTCCAGTGAGCATATTGGCGGTCGCATGGTTGGCGAAGCTTCTGCGAAGAATTCTATTGGTTGTACAGCAAAGAGACCGGTCGTGCGAATATGGTTTATGATTCAGAGTATAAAAAGGGGTTTTACAGAAAGATTCTGAGAATTATGGCGGCTGATTGCGCAAGGTTATGTCAATAAGAGATAAAGAATCCTAATGAATTTCAGAGTTGTGTAATAGTGGCTTCAAGCTAAGTGGTAATTTAAGTAAATGAATTGTTAAAGATATGCTATGGTTGGCCTTATTGGCTCATGTTCAGACTTAGGGAAGGATTCAGGATTTATGCCTTGTATAGATGCGGGTTTCAAGGGAAGTGATTCTGCCAGGTGCTTCGTCGAGAGGGTATTCATGTGCTAGAAGATTCATGGAGTTGATTATATTCGGTGCCAAGTCAGAGCGGGTGGCTCTCAACAACGGTCCTAGTGGATTCAAAGGGGCAAAGCGTGGTGCCTAATGATTGCGAGCCTATAGGTACAGTTAAGAATCAAGCTTTCTAGCAGCTTATGAGAAGAGGAACAGAATGTTCTATGATGTTTTGACTTGAAGTGTAGCATTTGGGAGGTATGAAATGGTTCGCGGGATTTGAGACAGTATGGTCTCGTGATTCAAGGTCACTCGGGATGAGTGCGGATGGAGTGTGTTATGTGTTGAATGGAGTTATTATTATTTCTAAGGCAATCAAGAATTAATTTGGAAGAAGATAGATTGGTTAACTATAGTTGAATTGGCATATTGGTGGTAGTGATCAGTTCCTTCAACGTGATCAAGTTATGCAAGTGATTTGTGACGGCACGTGTGAGGCTTGTCGAGCGCTGTAATTGATGTTATTCAGAAGTATTCCACTGTTATGGCCTGTCATGTGTAGGCAGATCCCGGAAAGGCAATGGTGGCTTAGACCACTACTTAGAGATTTTCATATTCTACGATTATGAGAATTCACCTGTGTGTTGCTATGGTTCTCCTGAAGTGAGTTAAGTGAAAAGTTTTATATGATGAAGTGTTAATCTATTAATGGTTATGGAGTTATGATGAAAATCGTGTTCTATCATATATTGACATGTTGGGTGCAGTGAGTGGTATGGAATTTGAAGTGAGGATCAAGGTTTCAATTCGGTGTTGACAAGGATGTCACGGGCTCGGATGAGAAGTAGAGGAGTTTCGATGTTTAAAGTAAGTGGGTATCGTCTTCACCGTCACCTGATATCGGTGTTTTGTGAAAAAGGCCTTGCATCCTGGTTATGGATTCTTGAACGCTTTATCAGCGTTAGTGCGGCTGGTGGTATGTATACGCATACTTGTTGTCTGTTACGGAAGGTCGTGGGAGCGTGCCCCACAGGAAGATTGTATAAGTGTGGCATGTAGTCACTTGATTGATTGAAGATTTAAACTAAGTATGAAGACGGTGGTGATATCATTAATTTGAGAATTTATGCTTGGAGGGCACTCGACTTATTGGGTTGGGGACCGTGGAGGATTGCCCCGATTATGATGGTAGTTCTCGTGTGTTATGAGAAAAAGGGAGTTATTATGGACCTTCCAAAGGTTATTAGCCTAGTTCAGTGTGATCTGAATCAGGTTGAGGTCTGTGGATGGATCTAAATGTCAATATGGGCTCTATATCAGGCCAGAAGTGTTCATTTCAGCAATGCGCTCCTTTGGACAAGTAGTCGGGTACTATTTTGTCGTCAGCTATTTCATGTAATGATATATTGTGCCGTGTGAGTTGTGAGACGGCTTGGTGAATTTTTTATGTGTTGAGGTTCCGCGTAGAGATGATGTTATATGAGTAGGATGGCTCTCAAGATTCAGATCGTATATCGCACCTCAGTTGTGCTTGAGTTTTGTAGCCTATGGCACTATATGTCTCCCCAGGGATGGTATTATGCACTTAGCGTGCTTGTGATCGATATTCGGTATTTTGTTGTAATGAGCAATTTAGCTCGATGTATATCTCCTTATGTGAATTCTATGTGTGGATCGGGTGGCACGCCGCCATGGGTATGTTATTTGGATCGGGTTGCACGCCGCAACAGTGTGATGTTGAGTACATTTTTCTATATGCTATTTTTGTATGCCTTGCTTACTATTTTCTAAGGAAAGTCCATATTAGTGCGTGAGTTGAGTAGTTCCTTCCAGAGTTCGTTTTCCTTTTGTCACGTTCGAGTTCATAGCCTATTGGCACATTGTGGCATCATATGAGACTTTTGATCATGTCCGGGGTGGCTTATTGCCTGAGCGGTTCGTACTGGGTGAGACGAGATCATTGGATTTAGGATCAGTGCAATTTGATTATATGAAGTATATTAAGGAGCTAAGACCATTATTTGGTTCAGAATGAGGTGATGGTTCTTGTCAGGAGTATAGACCCAATGATTTATTGATTCGGCAGTTGGGTATGAATTTCTACACACATCTTCCGTCTTGGCGATATTGTAAGAGTTAGAGCAAGACCTATGTAGGTCATGAGGTGCAATGGGAGCATCATATTCGCGGAATTTCGACTAATTTTATCAGAGAATGTTATTGTGGTCCTGTGAGTAAAATGGTGCAAGGTGTGAATTCAGCTAAGGTATACAGTCATGTTTTGGTGTTACGGGTAGTTATTGATACGGTGAGCGTATGTTGGAACAGGCCTGGCAGAGAATTCCGGATGTAGGAATTGGGCTGTAAGGCTTATTTGCTTAAGTGAAAAAGGATATCTTCAGATTGATCGAGCTAGGGTGCCCAGCTGAGTTGTGGTAGCATGGGTAGGAGCTCGAGGTGTTAAACAGTGATTTCGGACAACCCCAACACAGTTCTTAGCACGTTCGAGGACGAACGTTTGTTTAAGTGGGAGAGAATGTAACGACCCGACTGGTCGCTTTGAGTTCTAGCGCGTCGCTCAGCAGTTGGGGGCCATGAGCAGCTTCACTTCAGGTATTATGACTTGTAGGCAGGGTCGGAATTGAATTCCGGGGAATTTAGAGTTGATTTGGAAAGGGAATTCTCATTTCGGAAGCTTTAAGTTGAAAGAATTGACTAAGATTGGATTTCAGAGTAAACGACCTCAAAATCGAGATCTGAAGGTTCCAGTAGGTTCGTATGATGATTTCGGACTTGGGTGTATGCCCGGATCGGGTTTTGGATGACCCGGGAGCGTTTTGGTGCTTATTGTGGAAGTTAGCATTTTGGAAGAAATTTCATAAGTTTGGGTTGAAGTGCATTTAAGTGTTATCGAAGTCCGTTTCGGATTCCAAGTCTGGGAGTAGCTCCGTATGGTGATTCAGGAGTCGGGAGCGCGATTGGAAGTGAATTCGGTGGTCCGTAGGTCATTTTGAAGTCATTTGGCTAAATATAGAAATTTGAAGGTTTTTGAGAAGTTTGACCGAGAGTTTGACTTTTTGATATCGGGGTCGGATTCCAATTCCGAAAGTTGGAGCAGGTCCGTAGTGTCGAATATGACTTGTGTGCGAAATTCGAGGTCAATCGGAAGTGATTTGATGGGTTTCGGCATCGAATGTAGAAGTTTGAAATTTCAAAGTTCATAAAGCTTGGATTGGAGTGCGATTCATGATTTCGACGTTGTTTGATGTGATTTGAGACCTCGAGCGAGCTCGTATCATGTTTTGGGACATGTTGGTATAATTGGTTAAGGTCCCGAGGGCCTCGGGTGGATTTCGAAAGGTTAACGGAATGAATTTCGGACCAAAGAGTTGCTGAAATTTTCTGCAGAAAGCTGTTTTGACAGCAACTACTGCAATCGCGAAGCTGAATTTGGAAGCTTATATCTCGAAATCTATAAGGAATCTGAAAATTTGCAAAACATAACAGTCGTTGCCCTTGCATTCCAGTTTCCAGAAAGTTAAACTATTCATGATTGGACATTTTGTCAGAAAGTTATGATCGATTGAAGATGGCTGGTGGAGCAGTTTCGACAGAATTTTCTGATGCATGGAGCCAACTTTAGAAGCTCATATATCGGAATATATAAAGAGTTTTATGGTATGCAACCTATCAAATGAAAGACCTTCGAGTCTAGTTTCTAAATCTTCAAATCGTTTGTCATTTGGATATTTCCACAAGGAGTTATGGGCATTTTAACAAAAGGTGTACAGCAGGGAAAAATTGTAATAGGATGTACAACCTGACAGCGCAAGGTACAACTCGATGAAGCCTGGGCAGATTGTTTTAAGCATGAGTTTTGATCCATTTCTTTCATTTCTTTCATTTGGCTTGGACGATTTTGGAGAGCTCAAGAAGGGATTTTCACCAAGAAACACTAGGTAAGTGATTTCTTCCTATTTTTGAGTTAAATATGTGATCTTACATGGATTTAGACATGGAAAATTAGTATAAATTTGGGATTTCTGGGAAAAAGACCTAGAATTTGGAATTTTGGACTTTTACCTTGAATTTGAGCATGAAAATTTGAGAAAATTGTATATTTGAGTTAGTAAAGCTATGGGTAGAATTTATCTTTGACAAATTTCGGAATCCAGGCACGTGGGCCCGAGGGCATTTTGGTCAACTTTTCGAGCGGAGTTGGGTACTTATATAATTTGAATTGTTACAAGTATTAGAGTGAATTTTTTATTGGTTTTCCCGTTGTTTGAATAGTTTTGGGGAGTTGTGCATCAATTGGAGTCGTTGGAAGGGCTTGGAAGCCGGTTATGGAAATTTCGGAGCGAGGTGAGTCTCCTTTCTAATTGTAAGAGGAAATTGTCCCCATAGGTGAAATAATTGGTTATGTGCTCCTATTTGTGGGGGCTACGTACGCGCGAGGTGACGAGAGTCCGTGCGTAGCTACTAATATGCGTAAGTCCGGGTAGTCTAGGACCCAAAAGCATGCTATACTTGGGATATCTGTAATCTTATTGACAGTTGAATTTCTTAAATCCTATCGAATTGGTAAATAAATTTCTAAGAGGATTAAACTTCTTTTTCTTAAATCGTTAAAAGGGAATTGGCTTTTAATTGGATAAATGTTCCCCGATAAATTCTTAATTTGCTATTTGAGCATGTATTTCTATGTGTACTTTCATCGCATGTATGATTCGCGAGCAGGGTGATTGTTTATTTAAATTTGACCGCGTCGCATGTATGATTCGCGAGCGGGGTATTAGATGCATCTATGGTCCGCGTCGTTCGACCCTCGGCAGTGGACATTTTACATTTTATGTTGGATCGGGCCATACGACCTCGGCATGAGTTGTGCATGCTTGTATTGCCTACTTTGAGATTTATTGATATTGATATCTGCTCTCCCCGACTTGAGATAATTGTTAATTAATGCATTATGAATCCAGAGACTTTTAATAAAAAGGAACTTTTACCTTTTCCGTGACTCATTTGAATTTACTGTCGTTCTTAATAAATCCGTGATTCGTCGCATTGATAATATTATTATTGGACCATTAGTATGTGTCGAAGTTTCCATCTCGTCTCTACTTCTTCGAGATTAGGTGGGATACTTACTGAGTACACGTTGTTTTCCTACTCATGCTACACTTGCTGTGCATTTTGTTGCACAGGTACATGTATTTCTAGTGGCCTACTGGGCGTAGCAGCATGGGTGACAAGGAGACTAGGTGAGCTGTATTTCTCGAGGCGACCCGCAGCTAGTATAGTCTCTCTCAGCATTGTATTTACTTTCTGTCCAATTTGTGTTCCTGTATTGTACTTTATTCGATTTCTTAGAAATTGCTCATGTACTTGTGACACCCGGTTCTGTGAAGTATTTTGTATTAACTGCTTATCATTCAATTTGATTTGAAACGATTATCTTTTACTGGTAAATTTGAAGGAAAATCATAGTTTTCAAGAGTACTAAAACGAGAATTTAATTAAGTATTTTGGTTGGCTTGCCTGACAGTGGTGTCCGACGCCATCACGACCCTTAGTGGAACTTGGGTCGTGACAACATAAAAAAAAATTCAGATTGTTATTGAATTTATTTGACTAAATTAGTATGTAATATTAGACCGGCTTATGATAAAAAAACGACCCAACCTCTTGATTTATTGGTTGGGCTAAAGAAACTTATTTGATTAGCCCGAATGCATACAAGGACTCATAGATATGCTAATGACAAAGAATGTTTCCTTTTTTTATTATTATATTAAACCAAACTCTAAATAAATTAATCAAACAAAAGCATTCAAAATTTCCAATCGTAAAATCATATGCTCATTAAAACTAACAAAGGCTGACACGTAAACAAAGATTTCATTATGCAATGGATAAACGAAAAAAAATAGAACAAGCTAAGACATAAAAATAAAATAAAAAATACTACATTGTCAAAAAATTCAAGAACAACGTGAATCTAAAAGTTCCATTTCCAAATTTCACCTAATGCTTCAAGCATATTTATGTAAAAGAGCAGTGAAAAGTTTGGACCTTTTAGAATGCATTTTTTTAAAATTAAGTCGCCTGATCTATACTTAACAACCTAATAATAAAAACTACGAATGATAGTAACCTTGAGCCAAGTTCACAACATTAACTAGTGTAATAATTAGGTTCATCAGAAGTAATCCTATGATAGCCGACACAATTTTAGTCCAAATTTAAACGAAGGTAAAATAAATTAGTCTACTTCATTGCCTACTTATAATAATTTTAGCACTCATGCATTCTTTTAACGAGCAGGAAGTAGAATAAGAACCAAAGAAACTGAAAGGAACTCGGATATGCGACTCTTCTTCACTTTCAATTGAATAGAACAAAATTACAAGGTCGAAAGTTACCTAGATTGCAGAATTTTAAACGCAGCATCAAGGTAGAGAAAAACGGCAACTAAACCCAGCCAAAACCAACAAGCAACAGCAGCAAAAAACCAGCAAAAGACACCCGAAACGAACCAGAAAATCAAACCCAGAAACTTCAGGCACTTTCAAAGAAACTAAAGCCCAGAAACTAAGTTTACTACTTTAATTTTTTGGAAGATTTTTTTTTCTTGGTTTCAGCTTACTGTAATGTATTCAGCTGCTGATTTTTACTCCTAAAATTGTGTTTTTTAGTGTGTAAAAATGTCTAGCAAATGTGTACATCCCCCCTGTAAAGTGAGGAAGGGGCAGCCCTTAATTAGGCAAAGAAAAGCCAACTTTTTGGACAGATTTTGGTTCACCAAAAATCTGTCCAAAAGGGACTGACTTTGTGTGCTAAACACTGTTCAAAGGCTGTCCAAAATGTGAAAGGACAGCCTGAAATCTGCTATAGCAAAAATAAAGAGTCATTTCAGNGAAATGCCAGTCCTTATGTGTCCAAGTTCGAGGAACTCATGGGTCCCAAGGCAAGGCTCACACAAGGGGCAGAACCTAAGTCTAAGAGTAGAGAGGAAGTGCAAGAATAGAGTTTTACAACTGAGGGGGTAAAGGAGATGGGTAAAGGGTGGTAGGGAAACAGTAATTAGTAAAATACAGTGTTGATAACTTCATACAAGGGGGGTCAGGGGTTGGGAACTCATTGCAAGGAGCCTATGTACTTAGGCAAGGGTCAGCTTTGGGCATGCACAACAATAGAAGATGCTGGCATGCCTCTAAGCCAACCAGAACACACAACAACCAGAGAAAACATGGAGGTTATGATCCCAGGGGGATCCAGTTTGGGTCATGGACAACAATGTTCAATGTTGCCATGCCCCATACCAAACACATTGGGGATGGGGATTTAAGGTTCACAGGCCATGATAAGTAAGTAACAGAAACATTAATTCAGAACAGAAAAGGCAGAATACAGCATGCTTAATGATGGAACTTAGTTAAATACAAACAGGAGACAAACAAGAATGAAAGAAACAGTAAAGAAACATGTTGTTGTTGATGCTGAAAATTAGTTAGAACATACCAGTCAGAGAAGCAAAGTGCAGTAAAGAAAAGTAAGCAGGACTCCAAAATCTAGCCTTAGCTTTCAGCCGGCTAAACAGACAGTAGCACAAGTAGCAGTAAAGCAAGAGAGAGTTTTTTGAGTGTAAGTGTGTGTTTTTAACTTAAAATTGTTCGTGTCCTTGAAAGAAGAGAAGTACAGGGTATTTATAGCTTTTTGAGAACGAGTGAAAGAGAAATAATAAGCCACAAACATGGAAACAATCACTATTCAGAATCAATTATACAAGTGATTGCCTTTAACGGGTAATGACAGGCTCCTAATAAGGAAGGAAATCAATTTGTAAGCAGATTGATAGTTGCCATAAAAGAAGTAGTAAAACAATTGAGTAAGTAATCAAGTCTAAGTACAAGAATATATTTATTTTTGGAAAGAATTCAGCAAGGCAAGACAGGAAAAGAAATCAGTTAACCTTAACAGGCGAGTGAAATCAGGATTTCACAAAGGAAAAGATTGAAATCAGTCACAAAATTGAAGGTCAATCAAAGAAGGAAACTCAACACATAAATAGAGGGCACAAACACTAGACATGCGAGGCCAAACTATTGGCAAAAAGAAACAGCGTGAAATAATAGCACAAAGTTAGCAGACAGCAAACATTCACAGCATGATAGTCATGTAGGTCAGGTCACATTGAATCAGTAGTGAAAAAACATAGAATATCAAAGCATGCGAAGATCTTACAGTAGCAGGTGAAGAAAACCCCCTTGAAAATTCAGGGTTTCGAGCATAATCGATTTTTAGAGAAGATAGAAATCTAGAATCAGAAGAATCACGCAAAGGAATGAGGGATTTTGAAATAAAGAACTTCAAATTGAGTCATGTACTTAAACGAACGGTCTCAGACCCAAAGCCATAGGGTTTTCAACAATAGTAGAGTTTTAAAAGAGGATAAACAAGCGAATCAGACAAAACTCAAACAAACAAGCATTCGTCTAATAAATAGCCAAAAGAAATTAGGGCTTTTAACATGCAATACCAGGTAGAAGAACGATATAAGCAAACATAGCAAAATATGTCCAAAATATCAGAGAAAAGTTTCGAAATAACTTAACAAGAAAACCCTAATCGGAAAAGATAAAGAGTTTTGAAAGCAGAGTTTTAAAAGAAACTTCGAGAAAAATGCTTAGGAGTTCAAAGCAAACATAGATCTGACGCAGATTTAAAAGAAATCAAAAAGAACCTTAGAGATTAGGGTTTCAGAAGAACCCCAAATGATGAGAAAGGTCTTGAAAACCATCGATCTAAACAGGAGAGTCAAAAGTCTGACTCGAATAGCCATGGCTGGCCAGAGAAAGGTCAGAGACGACCGGAGAACAGTCATCAGGCAAAGACTAGACAAAACCCCTTCAGGACCTAGTCATGAGACCACAGAAACGAACACGTAGAAGCTATGGGAGGATGATACAGGTCTCCGATGACCTTGGAAGGCCATGGATTAGGGCGGATTAGGGTGGCGGCGGCTAGGGTTTGATGGGGTTGTAGAGAGAATTTGGGAGACGAGGGGTTTCAGAGGCGGCAGATTATGAAGAATGAAAAAGGTTTGGGGGGTCTTTGGGTTTAATTAAGAAAGGATTAATGGGAGCCGTTGATCTAAAAAGATCAACGGCTCGGATTAAATGGGAGTCCGCATGGGTCATTTAAATGGGTTGTGGATCGGTTTGAATGGGAATTGGGTCAGGGTATTTGGGATTCGAATTGGGGTTCAATTTGGGCTATAATCGAAATAAAATGGGGCTAACATTTAAATAGCCAATTTTCCTATTTTGATTTATAAAAAATAATAAAATAATTTCTGTAAATAAATTAAAGGTGCCAAAATGATTTATAGTACATAAAATGAAAAAATACAGGACTTAATTTTTATAGATATAAATGCAATTAAATCATAAAAGGGGCTAATATTGCAATATATGCAATTTAGCCTTAAAAATACTAAATCAATTTAAAAAAAATATGCAAAAAATATATTAGCTATATTTTAGTATAAAATATGAGAGTCCAACAAATGAATTACCAAAATGATAATTTTGGTAATTATCATTGGTTTTTTTATGAATGAAATAGGGAAATAAATTGGTTTAAAAATCTTTAAAAATTGAGGAAGAATAATAAGACATTTGGACATGCTTATATATGCACACATGTGCCATTTTGAAAGTATTTTGCATATTAAAAATATATAGGGAAAAATTGGGTATCAACAGCTGCCCTTCTTTACCCGGGAAGGATGAAAGAGTTGTCGGGTAAAGATATGATGGCCAATTTTGACCGAGCGGAACGGTTTGAAGAGGTTTAGGCTGCGCCCTGGCTTCTGGGATGCCTAAATATCCCTGGTTTTACAAGAATCAGGCCATATGTATTTCGAGGTCCGTCGGCGGAGTATGCCGATGGAGACTTTTCAAGAACGGATGCAATATCCAGGAAGGGGTGAGTGGTTAAGGTCTGATAGGGCTGCGGGAACCGGAGCCGGATCGCTCCTGCCGAGATGGTTGTTGCTTGTCGGTTTACCTGCAAATAAGCAATACAAGCATATATTGTGCGAAAATTTAAACATGATGCAAATTCCCGTCGGACCATGAAGGTTGTCCTTGGACGGTTAGGATGACGTCCTTAGACCATGATGTCCTGGACCATGAAGCGTATAACGAAGGATTCGCAGGCCATGAAATGATGCTCCCGGGCTATGAGGATGATGCCTCCGAACCATGATGTCTTTGAATGATGATATGCAAAAGATTAAAAGGGTCCTCAGGCCATGACATGGTGTTCTCGGGCTATGAAAACGGTGCCTCCGAACGATGACGCCTTTGGATAATTTGGCGATCTTTCAGCCCATGAGATGCAATGCAATGTGGCGATCTTTCAGCCGAGCAATGTGGCGATCTTTTAGCCGTGCAATGTGGCGATCTTTCAGCCGTTCAGTATGAGGCGATCTTTCAGCCATGCAATGCAGTATGTGGCGATCTTTCAGCCAAGCAAATGCAGATAGATGTAGAGCTTAGCCTCGGAAGGCAGAATAGTAGCCTTATGCAATGCAGAAAATGCAGATAGAGACAAAGTTTAGTCTCGGAAGGCAGAATAGTAGCCTTATGTAATGCAGAAATGCATACGGAGACAGCGTTTAGTCTCGAAAGGCATAATAGTAGCCTTATGCAATGCAGAAATGCAGATGGAGAGAGCGTTTAGTCTCAGAAGGCAGAATAGTAGCCTTATGCAATGCAGAAATGCATATGGAGACTGCGTTTAGTTTTGGAAGGCAGAATGGTAGCCTTATGCAATGCCGAAATGCAGATGGAGAGTTTACTCTCGGAAGGCAGAATAATAGCCCTATGCAATGCATAAAATGCAGATGGAGACAGCGTTTAGTCTCGGAAGGCAGAGTAGTAGCCTTATGCAATGCAGAAATGCAGATGGAGACAGTGTTTAGTCTCGGAAGGCAGAATAGTAGCCTTATGCAATGTAGAAATACATATGGAGACAACGTTTAGTCTCGGAAAGCAGAATGGTAGCCCTATGCAATGCAGAAAATGCAGATGGAGACAGCGTTTAGTCTCGGAAGGCAGAATGGTAGCCTTATGCTAGAAATAAAAGGGCAAAAGGTAATAGGGCTTTTCTTAGCTGATAGCAGATTGCGATATCGTGACTGCTGGGGACACTGTGACACATGGAATGTCACTGGTGTGTGCGGATAGCAAATGTTGGTAAGTGCAACGGTCTTTGGGAGTTGTATTCCTGAACAATGTTTATCTCGTGAGTGTATAGTATGTTCGATGATTTCGCAATCCAAGTGCCTGCATCCAAAGAAAAATCGTGAGTTTTGTAAAGGGGGGGAGGTTAGTTCGTATCCACGCTGGCTATGCTTGACCTGCTTGGCTTTGATCGGGTGATACTGTATGTATCATTAGGGTAGCGTTGCTAAACAAGGCAATTTCAATAATAAACACGCATGAGTTTGTAAAAAGTGCGACATGAACGTATAGTTAAAATAATAATAATTTTTTTAGATGAACCGATGACTGTGACGTGGTTGGGGACATTGCAAGCTTTCTTGCTATGCAATTTTGAGGGTCCTCCTCAAAATTCTGCCCCAGTTTAATGGGTTGACGCTTCTGACTGTTGCTTGCGACGATTCGGCTGAAATTGCTTCGGAATTTTGAGGGTCCTCCTCAAAATTCTGCCCCAGTTTCCAATTTCGGGGGGGGGGGGGGGGGGTAGTGAAAATTTATTGAGTTGTGACCGAACCCATAAGGCTGCATACGTATCCCCTCTTAAACGGGAATCAGGTCAGACGTAGTTCAAATTACATCATAGAGGAAAGCATAAAGATTACACATAGTAACGCTTGACTGCATCTGAATTAATCGGCTTTGGGCAGACTTCTCCGTCCATTTCTGCAAGTATGAGGGCTCCTCCTGTCAAAACCCGGTGAACCATGTACGGACCCTGCCAGTTGGGAGAGAACTTCCCATTGGCCTCGTCTTGGTACGGAAAAATTTTCTTTAATACCAACTGCCCGGGTGTGAATTGTCTCGGCTTGACTCTCTTGTTGAAGGCTCTGGATATACTGTTCTGATAAAGTTGACCATGACACACTGCGTTCATTCTTTTCCCATCTATAAGAGCTAGCTGCTCGTAACGACTCTTAACCCATTTTGCATCGTCGAGCTCAGCTTCTCGTATGATCCTTAAGGAAGGAATTTCTACTTCGGCGGGAATAACAACTTCTGTACCATATACCAGCATATAGGGGGTTGCCCCAGTTGATGTGCGAACTGTGGTGCGATATCCTAACAGAGCGAATGATAACTTCTCGTGCCACTGTTTATGCTTCTCTATCATCGTTCTCAATATTTTCTTGATGTTCTTGTTGGCGGCTTCCACGGCTCCGTAGTTAAGTCTTCCCAAGAAACTCATCACGTCCTTCTTGTTCTTTGGCGGTGGAAGTTCCAGAATGGCCTTGACCTTTGATGGATCCAGTTCTATTCCTCGGCGGCTCACAATAAACCCAAGCAACTTTCCGGCGAGAACCCCAAATGCACACTTTCCGGCGAGAACCCCATGTGATCAATGGACTTCTTGGACTTGATGATGACATCATCCACATATACCTCAATTTCTTTGTGTATCATATCGTGAAAAATAGTAGTCATGGCCCTCATGTAGGTGGCCCCTGCATTCTTTAGGCCGAACGACATCATTTTGTAACAATACATTTCCCACGGCATAATGAAAGCCGTTTTCTCAGCATCTTCCTCATCCATCCAGATCTGATGATAACCGGCGAAGCAATCAACGAATGACTGTAACTCGTGCTTGGCACAATTGTCGATCNTTCTACGAATGGCTTTAGTGGGTGAATTCTTGATAATGAGTAAAGACTTGGTTAATTTCGTGGTAGTTACTTAATGATTGAGAAATGGTGATAACTGAGATGAGTAGGAGTTGAGTTGAAATTGGTTATAGCTGATTCTCCCTTGCCGGGACGTATATACTTGTACTGTTGAATTCCCTTGCCGGGATAGTGTAGTCTATTGTTGATCCCTTGCCGGGACTTTTATTATGAACACTGTTGATATTATATATATGAATCGGGTTGCGCGCCGCAACATTATTATTATATATATGTGGATCGGGTTGCACGCCGCAACAGCTATTATATTGGATCGGGTTGCACGCCAGGGATCGGGTTGCGCGCCGCAATAGTAGTATTATTGCCTTGTTGTAGATATCGAACTGCCCTTCCATATCTTATTAAGTGTCTGATGGATTTGATCTGTTCCCCGAAGCATGTACCCCCTCCCTTTTAAACTGCTTATTACCTGTTTATTTTCCGCCATATATTATATAACTGCACAGGTTTATCTGGAGTTTGGTCCTAGCCTCGTCACTACCTCATCGGGGTTAGGCCAGACACTTACCAGCACATGGGGTCGGTTGTGCTGATACTGCACTCTGCATTCTATGCAGATACCGAGGCAGCACTGGTACATCAGCAGTAGTTTGGGAGCCAGCCTTCAGTCCACCGAGACATCGAGGTAGCCCTGCAGGCGTCCGCAGGCCCGGCGTCTCCTCTATCTTTTATTATGTTCAGTTATCTCTTGTATTCGAGACACACAGTGTTACTTTCTTTCAAACCGTTGTATGTAGTAAACTTAGTAGTCTGTGAATGATGTGATACCAGTTTCTGGGTAGAGGCATATGTGGATTTTCTTATCATTTTGGTTCATTTTGTCTAATTCTTCCACTTAAATCTCATATTCCGCTGTTATTTAAATGTTTATCACTTGTTAATGTATGTTTTAAAAACGATTAAAACAAAAGAGTTAAGAATTTATAATTTCGTGGCTTGCCTAGCTTCTACGAGTAGGCGCCATCACGACTCCCGTGGGTGGGAAATCCGGGTCGTGACACTCACTCGTCTTCTTCCTTCTCTATTTTCAGGTAGACCGCCACTGGAGTAGTTTATTGGAGATCCATAGTTTAGCTACCATATTACATTCTACTGTATAATTGAGTTTAATTCGGATTCTTCCTATCAATAATAGAAATAATTGATGTCTCTATAATTTTCCTATTCTAGTACGTTACACGAATCAAAGTAAACACATTAGTAAACAATTATCTTATATGAAATTTAAAGGTCGGGACTCAAAACTTACTGCAAATGGAAAAAGGAAATACCTAATTCAAAATTTTGAAAGACTCATAGCTTCGCTTGGATCTATCTTCAGCAACGATCTCTCTCCCATCCAAACTCTGCAAGATTTTATAGACATATTAATATATCAGTGAGAGATAGAGATATCATTTGTGTTACCTGGGATTGGTGGCTGGCAACGGTGAAATAGAGAAGAGACAGAGCACTGGCGGTAGGGCAGCGACGATGAGAACTATTTGCTATTTCTAAAATAATTTCAAAAGTTTTCCGAACTTAGGTCCAAAGAATAGGCGGAAATATTTTAAGAAATAGGAGGGAGTATATTTTTTGGTGAAAAGTTATTTGTATCGATAGATAAAATAATACGTAGTAAATTTTTTTAAAATTAGTGAATTTTGGTGGCCATTTCTTTTTATTGCCAGTAAAAGGTATACTTAATACTGGCCAATGCTAATTTGCCGCTATCATTTGGGTTTATGAAATTATTTAGTGGCCATTGTTTTATTGTCTCTAGTAGACTGCCGCTAAATGCCTTTTTTGTTGTAGCGCCTTCCCTTTTGTGTCTAAACCCTTTGTAAGGTAAGTTGGCTAATTCAGTACTGTAGATATCTTACGAATCAGAATAATGTAAGTATAATTCCCGAATTTCATTGACCCTCCAGATTACATTCACTATATCATATATACATGTTAGTTCAGTTTCAGTTCAGTTATTCATATGCTATCTGACTTAGTACATTTCTTAGTACAAATGTCCCCTCGTTTGGGAACCGCATTCATGCATGTTGGTTCAAATATCTAGTTTAATGGGCTCTTATCATAGACGGAGTTGATATGCAGCTGAGGATTGGTGAAGCTCCATTTCATCTGGAGTATAGCTGAGTCAAGAGGTTATTAGTCTCTCTTGTGAATATATATACGTATGGGTAGGTCGGAGCACTGTCCCGACCATGTTATGTTAGCAAGATATTCTTAGATGATTTTGTACACACATGGACACCTGTGGTTAGTTATGTCTCTGTTAGCACCATGATTTACAGAGTGAGGCTCCGTAGACCTATGATTTTATATATATATATATATATATATATATATATATATATATATATATATATATATATATATATATATATATATATAGACGTTTTGGGACTTTTCTGCGTGCAGGAGCTCGCGTTTGAGTAAATTAGTGACCGTACAAAATGAGGAGTCCATAACCAAAATGTTGGTTTTTTGGACTCAAAGCACCAAAATAGGTGAAAAAATAAACGGGTAACCTTTGTGTATATAGCGCGTGAAATTCATGCGCTATACCTTAACGACACATTTGTCCATTAAGGTATAGTGCATGTATTACATGCTCCATACCTGTTAATTGACTGACCCACAATAATTGGTGAGTATCGAGTATGTATTAAATGCGCTATACCCACCAATTATTGTATCCCTCGCACAAAATATTTTATTTTAGGAGTTGCATTCCTTCTTCAAAAATTCATTCTTCAGTATCCTTTGTATTTTTCTTACTCATTCCAAAATATTTGTTTATTTATTTGTCTGAAAAGCAAGTCGTGGAGAATAACTCAGTACACTACAGTTGTTCTCCATAGTATATTGTTAAGTTGCCACTCATATTGGAGTACGATAGATTGGTATCTTTGATATGTAAAAGAATGAGTGTGAGTAAATGTTCGGTTAATATTAAGGTGACTGGAAGATGTCAATGTTCGTTTACTCTGCAAGGGGTTGCTTGATATTTTGAGTTTAACATCAAAGACGATGAAACTCTGAAAGATTCATTGTGTAATGACCCGACCGGTCGTTTTGAGCATTTTCACATTGCTCGGTAGTTTACGGGAATGAGTAGCTCCGTATGATGTATTTTGACTTGTGTGAATCGTCGTTTTTGATTTTCAGGTTATTCAAAATTGATTTGGAAGAATGATTCTCAACTAGGAATGCTTTAAGTTGGAACAATTGACCGAGTTTAACTTTATAGTATTTGACCTCGAAATTGAGTTCTAATGGTTCCTTTTGCTTTATTGGCTGATTTTGGACATAGGAGCCGCCCGGATTGTGATTTGGAAGTCCGCAGTTGAATTTGGCTTGAAATGGCGGAAGTTGAATTTTTGGAAAGTTTGACAAGGAGTGGACTTTTTGATTTCGGATTTGGATTGTGATTTCGGGAATGGGAATAGCTTCATTTTGTCATTTGGGACTTGTGTGAAAAATTTGGGTTCATTCCGGGTTGGTTTGTTATGTTTCTGCACGAGTTATGGAAGTTGAAGTTCAAAGTTCATCAAGCTTGAATTGAGGTGCGATTCGTTGTTTCGATGTTGTTATGTGTGATTTGAGGCATTGAGTAGGTCCATATTGTATTGTGGGACTTGCTAGTATATTTGGACGGGGTTCCGAGTGGCTCGGGTGAGTTTCTTACGAGGTTCGGAGCATTTTGGAAATTTAGGCTAAGGTTGGTTTGTCAGAGGTTCTGGGGTAACCGCACCTGCTGAGCCACAAAAGCGGCAGTGTCATCGTAGATTCGAGGTGAGAGCTAGGTGAGGAAGACCGCAGTAGAGAATTTTTGTAAAGCACCTGCGTGCGCGCAGATGCGAGATTTGAGCGTAGGAGCGAGCTTTGGCGCAGATGCAAGTCCTTATGTCGCACCTGCGATGTCGCAGGAACGAATGTTTTTCCGCAGGTGCGAGATCCATTTCTACATTGCTTCTTCATAGAAGTAGAACGTTTGTCACAAAAGCGACGCCGTAGAAGTGGCTAAGTGTGTCGCAGATGCGACGATGCTTGGGCAGAAGTATAAAGTACTCTTTCCGAGGGTTTCGGCCATTTTTACATTTTAAGAGCTATGGAGCTCGGATTGAGGCGATTCTTGAAGCAATTTTCACCATATGAATTGGGGTAAGTGTTCTCTACTAGGTTTTGGTTATATTTCGTGAATCTATCTTCCTTTTTGGTAATTGGATTGTGAATTTTAAAGAGGAAATTGGGGGTTTTAACCTAAAGTTTCATAATATAAAATTTAAAGTTTTGAACATCGATTTGGAGTCGGAATTGAGTGAAACTAGTATGGTTGGACTCGTAATTGAATGGGTTGTTGAATTTTGTGAGTTTTCTCGGGTTCCGAGATGCGGGCCCAGTTTTTGACATAGCCAGGCATCTGCTCTAAAGCCTCTACCAAGGAATATTAATGGATAAGCTCTTCATCATGTCAATGAACTTTTTGAATTGATTCTCATTTTTCTGCTTGGCTAGCCTCTGAGGATAAGGGGGAGGTGGCCTAGGCAAGGGTGCCTTGTCTTTTATCACAACCGGCTCCGACATGTCTATTACGTGCTCCTTAGACGGGTTCACGTCACTTTGTGTTTCCACCTCGGCATCTTGAATATTGATCCTCACTTCTTGATTCACGTTCTCATCAACCACATTCTCAACCACCAAAGGAACTTCATCTTCTTGCAACTCAACTTCATCACTTCACGGACTCCCTAGAAGCCCGTGTCTTGCGCAGCTTCTTGTGCTCCTTGGCAAACTCTTTGAGAGTCTTGCCATGTGAAGCCACTGCCTTTACCAACTCGGCCTGGGTGTTGAGGATCTTCTCCTGGTTATCAAGCAGCTTCTTCAAAGCATCCTCTATATACTGTGGGACCTGAACTGGCGGAGGAGCCGACTGAGCTACAATGGTGGAGGTCAAAGTGGAAAACTTGGATGAAGCAGTATACATCCAGTTGTTCAGGCTCTGAAGTGTCTAGTGCAGCCTGTGAGCAGTGATAGGATGGGCCCGGGAAGATGGAATCCCCGGGTCAGCTGAAGTAGAAGGACCAGTAGTAGTGGAAGGTCCTGGAGGCAGCTCAACTGTGGTGGAGGCAGGCTCAGTGGAGGGCTCTACCGCAACCGGCTCTTCAGACTGGCCAGTTGGAGCAGAGGCAAGCAGCTTGTAATTCTTGTCCTTGGGGTTGTCCGACCCCTTCAAACTGTACCATGAAAATGGAGCCACAGGGTTGACCTTGATATCAAAATCTCTCTTCTCCACCTTTAGGTCCCGGAAATACATAGTAAGGGTGTTGGGAAAAGGATATTTCAGGTCATGCTCCACCCCCACTGCAGAAATGACATGGGACATCACATTGCCCACGTTGATAGGATAGCTCGCCATAATAGATAAGAACAGCCCGGGCAAGTGGAATAGTCTGATCATAGGTAGTGGGATCAAGTCGGCTGCACACAAACGTCAACCACCCCCTAGCCTCAAAGTTAAAAGTCTTCCAAGAAATCTTGGTCCCTGCTTGCAACCACTCTGGAACAGCACCCGGGTTTGCCAGGTATGAAGCTAACCACGGACGAACCTCTTCACCCATTGCCAATTTTTTGTTGTAAAGGGTCTCACCTTCGTCATCGAGCCCCAAGTACTCATTAAGTTCCTTCCCAGTAAATAACACCTTTTTGTTCCGCACTTTGGTCACTTTAGTGCCCTTCAAGATGTGGGCCATGTTGCTATAGAACTCCTTGACCATGTGCTCATTATTCACTCTGAAAATGCGCCCAACCCACTCGAGTGTGAAACTGACTATGCACATTTGGGTGTAGGGGAAGAAGGTCCCGCTCAACAAAACTCCTCTCAAGAATCAGCTTCCGTATTGGCCACCATTCCCTAAACTTGTGGAACGCTACCTGACTGACGAATCTATCCTCCCAAGCTGTGGGATTTCTAGTTCGGTCAACACTCCCAACTTGAGGTTCACCACCCCCTTGTGCCTCCTCCTCGTCTCCTTCTGCACTCTCCCCAGACAAAGAACCTGTGGGGGAGGTGGAGTATTCCCCACTACCGGATGTCGAGCCCTCAGATGAGTCATTCATACATTGATTGGCTGTTGGACAGTGGGTGATGGCGGAGGAGTATCATCAGTCAATCGAAGGTCGGTGACAATGTGAGTTGGGACTGAGTCTGAGGAGATGTCTTGAGAGGGCACATACTCACTCCCAGAAGAATGGGAAGCAGCTTTATCTGCAGCTTTTATCAACTTCCTGGTCTTTTTTATGTTTTCCCGAGCTTGGGGAGTGAGTTTTACCACCTCTTTCCTTTGCCCCCTCGGGAGGAACCACCTCTCTCGGGTTGTTTTGTTCCTTTGCCTCCTTGTTGTCTAACCATCATCTGCAAACACACACATCTAGCTTTGTTAGTATCTGTAGAGGCAGTGAATCAGTTATGGAAAATGAATTACAGAACAGAAGCAAACAGTTGCAGAACAGTGCACCGCGGTCCGCACAAAAAGGAGTGCGGCCGCGCTGGAGCCACCGCGGACCGCATAAAATCCACCGCGGTCCGCACAGGGCAGGGTCCAAAAAACTACTTCTCTGAATCTCATCATCGCAGCCCGCACAAAAATGTACCGCGGCCGTGGTGGGTCAGCGCAGACCGCACGAAGTGCAATGCGGCCGCGCTGGCACAGGGCATTTCTCAGAACTTAAGCACTGCAGACCGCACAAAAAGCGGTCCGCGAAAGGTGCTGACTTAGGGCACTGAGTTAAGGTTTATGTTTTTGTTGCAATATTGTTCAAATCATCACCTACTTTGTCCCTACTCAATTTTTCCACTCATTATGCACATCAATCACACAAAAATCAATATTTAAAACTAACCTAAGCTAATCAAATAGAGAAAAATGAGAAAAAGAAGAAGCTATGGACTGCTGATCATGAAAATAAAAGGAAATTATAAAATGAAACAAAGAAAAATGGATGAAATGTTACCAGATATTGATAAGGAGTGAAGACGCACAGTACAAGTATGCTATTACGCAGATGAACAGTGAATTTTTAATCTCCGAGAGCTTAGGGTTCGAAAAGGGTAAAAGGAGACCCTTAAGGTCTATTTATAGAAAAAGCAGTGGGACCCAGCCTTACCTACCATCGCGGCCGCACAAAATGGACCGCGGACCGCACTGGGTTTGTTTCATTGAAGTTTGAGAAGGAAACCTCCGCGGTCCGTACAAAATGGACTGCGGCCGCGGAGGTCCACCACGGTCCGCACAAAATGGAATGCGGCCGCGGTGGCAAACTTCAGAGAGCACCTCACTTAGCCCATACCAGTGCGGGCCGCACAAAATGCAATGCGGCCGCACTAGAAACTTCAGAGACTGTTCATTTTGTCCAAAATGTTTTGCACTGCATCAACACAATCCCTGCAACATCTCATAACCAATTAGTCCAAAAATCAAACCTAAACTACAAAGAAAATCAAAGAAAACAAGAAGAAAAAGACATAGGTTGCCTCCCAAGAAGCGCCTGATTTAACGTCGCGGCACGACGTGGGTTACCATCTCATCATTTCAAATGAACAACAGCCACTACATGGCTATTATCAAACTTCCCAAGATAATGCTTCACATGGTGCCCATTCACTCTAAAGACTTCACCACTCTTGTTCTTCAAATCTAGAGCACCAAATGGGGTCACACATACAACTTCAAATGGACCACTCCACTTAGATTTCAGCTTTTCCGGAAACAACCTTAGACGAGAATTGAACAAGAGGATCAAATCACCAACTTTGAACTCCTTTCCACGAGCATATTTGTCATGTAGGTACTTCATCTTGTCCTTATACAAGGACGAACTCGAGTATGCATGGAACCGGAATTCATCAAGTTCATTTAGTTGCTCAACATGGAGATTGGCCGCAACATCCCACTCAAGGTTAAGCTTCCTCAAGGCCCACATAGCTTTATGCTCCAATTCCACTGGTAGGTGACATGCTTTCCCAAACACCAATCGGTACGGAGACATACCAATTGGGGTCTTGTAAGCGGTCCGGTAAGCCCATAGAGCATCATCCAACTTTTTAGACCAATTGGTTTTATTGGCATTTACGGTCTTGGACAAAATACTCTTGATCTCCCTGTTAGACACTTCAACCTGGCCACTTGCTTGAAGATGATAAGGTGTAGAGACTTTGTGGTTGACACCATACTTGGATAGCAATGTATCAAAAGCTCTATTACAAAAATGCGATCCTCCATCACTAATGATTGCCCGGGGTGTACCAAACCTTGTGAAAATGCTTTTCTTTAGAAATGACACCACACTCCTAGCTTCGTTGTTAGGTGATAAGTTAGGATTTTAACATGATTATACCCCTACTTGCTCTTGCTTTTGTTATGAATTGCCACAAAATAATCCCAAAATGCTTACAAGTTGCGCTTGATTGCAGGTTTGAGCGACAAGACGACAAATGTCATAGATCGGCTCAAAACGGAGTGAAACCTGCCAAGTGTCAAAGACCAATTGAAGTGGGGAACAAGAAGACCTAGCGCGGACCGCACTGTTTTGCCATGCGGCCGCGCTAGGAGATTCAGAGACTGGTTCATTCAAGGGCATCCTGCGCGGTCCGCGCTCCTTTTTACGCGGTCCGCCTGGATGAGATTCAGAGAGATGGTGTTTTTGCCAAAGTACTGCCACACGACCGCGCTCCATTTATACGCGGTCCGCGCCTGTCCTCAAACGCGGCCGCGCTACATTTCTGTGCGGTCCACGATCCCAACTTCAGAGAACAGAGTTCAAGAGTCCAAGGGCCAACACGGTCGCACTCCCTTTTTGCGCGGTCCGCGCCTACCCCGCAGGGGCATTTTTGTCCAGATTTTCTAGCTCGGTATAAATAGATCTTTTTAACATTTTTAGGTCATGTTTTAGGTGCTGAACAAGAGCTGCGCTCGTGAGAAGTATTTTGTAGCCTATTTTGGCATTTTTACTCTTGAAGATCATAGATTTTAAGTAGTAATCAATTATTATGTTCATTTCATCATCTATTTCTACTGTTTCTTCTTTAGTTATGTCTAGCTAAACCCCTTTGCTAGGGTTGTGGCTCAACCCTAGTGTGGGTAGTTAATGGGTGTTGCATTCTAGGGTGAGATTGAGATCGAGTATTTGTTATTTTGGTTGATTTTGTGTTTCAATCTAGAATTTGTGGTTGCAAACATGAATTCAAGCTTAGTGGTCTAACTCTTCTTGAGAGAGACAGTCATATGACCCTAAAAGTTAACCCAACAAGGAATTGGGATGGACCCATGAGAATGGTAGTCCCAATTAACGGGTAAAACCTCGAAAGAGTAACTACCCTACTTGAGCCCTAGTTGCCCGGTCTAATTGGCCTACCTAATTGGTCTCGAGAGAGTCAACTGGGCAAAATCGTCCTCTCTACCGAGAGGTGTGAGAATGAGTGCAATTGTGCAACGGCTATAGCACTAAACCCAGATTTATCAATCTCCCCTTAGTAGCTTCTACCCGTTAGCTAGCCACCTAGGTTGTGTCACAACCCTAGTGCCTTTTTCCTATATTAAGCACAACTTAGCAATATTTCCTTAGCATAATTTAGCTTTAATTCTTAGATTACAATAGTAGTTTTAAATATAAAAACCCCCAAAAAATGTTAGGAGTGCAATTAGAAGTACAAACGCAATTCTAAACTAAAAAGGCAATACAGCTCCATTCCAAGCTCCCTGCGGAAATTCGACCCCGATCCACTAATCGGGTATCAGTTATTGCTACCCACTCTTCCTGCCATTGTATTGTGTTAAGACGGCTGCGATCAACTTTTTGGCGCCGTTGCCGGGGAGCTTACGGTGTTGACTATCGGTTTAGTTAGTTTTGTGTTTTGCTTCTCTTTCCTTCTTGTTTACTAATTCTATTTGTGTCAATCATTCAGGTACTATGGCTCTCAATGCAAACAAACCTCTTGGCAACGTGAACGCGGGGGAGGAGGTAGAGGATCTTGAGCCCGAAGAGGTTATACCACCTCAAGTTCCACGTAGAGGTCGTCCGGCCAACGCAAATGACAATAATCCTATTCTAGACCCTCCTCCGGCACCGCCAAGAGCAGTCCCAAGAGTTCATCCTAATCAAGGGTACGCAAGTGCCATCGTTCCTCCTCGAATCCGGGCGGGGAACTTTCAAATCACAAATGTCATGTTGACCTTGCTCGAGCAAAGGGGATATTTTACGGGCGCCTCCGACCAAAATGCATACAAGCACTTGAAGGGCTTCGTAGATACTTGCTGGGGCAGCAAACAAACAAACGTGTCAGAGGATGCGTTGCGATTGAGGCTTTTCCCGTTTTCTCTTCGGGGCAAAGCGTTGGACTAGTTAGAAAGGTTACCAAATCATTCTATCACCACATGGGATGAATTGGCAGAAAAATTTATTGCCAAGTTCTTTTCTCCAAGTCAAATGGCGGCTCTTCGGGACGAGATTCTAGCTTTCAAGCAAATGCCAATGGAACCATTGCACGAGAACTGGGAGTGATATAGAACAATGGTGAAGGAGTGCCCTAACAATGACATGACTGAGGCGATGATCCAGCAGACTTTCTATAGGGGCATCAACACCACGAATCAGTGCATTGTGAACCAATTGGCCGGTGGGAACTTTATGAAACTTTCTTACCAAGAGGCATGTGACGTACTTGATGAAATGGCCGACACCTCTTCGGCATGGTAAAGCCGAGCGAATGTACCCCAAGGTGACCCCACGGTCATCCATATGCACAAGGAGTTGAATGACCATGGCCAAGCTATTGCCGAACTTACAACAACAATGAATCAGTTGGCGAAGGCACAATTGCAACAAGTACAAAATCCGCGCCAAGTCAATGCAATGGAGAATGTTTCTATGCTAAAAAGGAGGCAAAGAGGGCAACAACAACCTCAAGGTAATGGTGAGCAGTTTGACAACAACAATGATGGTGGTGGTTTTTCGAACGAGTGTTTTGATGATCAAAGTGAGGAATGCCAATATGTCAATAACTACCAAGGAAATAGAGGAAATCAAGGGAATCAACAATGGCTCCCCCAAGGCAATTGGGGCAATCAACAAGGAGGCGGCAATTGGAATAACAATAATCAACAACAAGGTGGTAACAATTGGAACAATAACAATCATAACAACAATTGGGGTAATCAAGGTAATAACCAAGGCAATTGGAACGGGAACAACAACAATTGGAGCAACAACAATAGCAATCAAGGAGGGTGGAATAATGGTGGTAGGGGGCAAGGCTTTCAAAGGCCCCCCATGTTCCAACAACCAAACAATCCACCCCCTTTCAGTCACAAGGGCCTAGTTCTTCCGGAAGTGATATGGGACGGATAGAGATGATGTTCGAGCAGATGATGAAAAAGAACCAAGATTCTGATGCACAATTGGCTTCACATAACACATCTATCTGGAACCTAGAGGTGCAAATAGGACAAATTTCTCAAGCTTTAAATACCCGACCTAAAGGTGCGCTACCAAGTGACACGGGAGTGAACCGAAGGGGGTAACAATCATGTGATGGCGGTTACAACTAGGAGTGGAAGAGGCGGTGATGTGTATGCCTCGGATGAGAATCTAGTGGTGAATGATGAAGTAGAGTTGCATGATGATGATGTACCTTTGAATGTTGACAATGTGGTTGAACCATTAGTGACAAATGATGTGCAGATTGATGTTGATGATGAGGCCGGGGTAGAGACTCAAGATGCGTGAACCCGTCTAGGGAACACATTATTGATATACCCGAGCCGCGGTGCCCAAGGCCAAGGCACCTTGCCTAGACCACCACCACCATATCCTCAGCAGTTAGCAAAGCAAAGAATGACAAGCAGTTCAAGAAATTCATAGACATAGATGAAGAGCCTCACAATCAATGTTCCTTTAGTGGAGGCACTTGAACAAATGCCTGGTACGCAAAATTTATGAAGGATTTATCACAAGAAGAGTTCTATGGAGTGTGAAAACAATAAAGATGACGCACCAAGTTAGTGAGATTGTGCATTCTATGGCCCCGAAACTAGAAGACCCTGGAGCTTTCACTATTCCTTGCACTATTGGGAGTGCGGAGTTTGCTAAGGCCCTATGTGACTTGGGGGCTAGCATTAATCTGATGCCGTACTCAGTCTTCAAGACTTTGGGAATTGGGCAACCTAGGCCAACCTCAATGAGACTTCAAATGGCGGACCGGTCGATGAAGAGGCCTTTAGGTATAATCGACGATGTGCTTGTCCGGGTGGACAAATTCATATTGTCAGTCGACTTTGTCATATTGGATTGTGAAGTGGATTTCGAAGTGCCTATTATTCTTGGAAGACCTTTCCTAGCTACGGGAAGGCATTGGTTGATGTGGAAGCAGGGAGTTAACATTCGTGTGGGTGATGAGAAGGTGGTATTTCATGTGTGCAAATCAATGAGACAACCCAATAGCACGGAGGTGTGTTCATTTGTGGACATTGTCACGGCAGTGATAGTGGATGACACAAGTGCCTTGATTAATTTTGAAGATCCTCTTGAAGTCGTGCTTCTTAACATGGATGTCAATGATGATGCCGGTAGAGTGGAGTGCGTGAATGCATTGCATGAATGGGTTCATATTCATATGAGCCTAGGAAACTATCTTTGGATCTTGAGAATCGCAAAACTCCGCCAACCAAGCCATCAGTTGAGGAGCCACCGGTGTTGGAGTTGAAACCACTTCCTCCACACCTCAGGTATGAATTCTTGGGCTCTAATTCTACTCTTCCAGTTATTCTTTCTTCTTGCCTTACTAACTTGCAGGTTGAGGCCACTGTGGAGGTGCTTCAAAAGCGAAAAAGGGCAATAGGATGGACTTTGGCGGACATCAGGGGAATAAGCCCCGCATTTTGCATGCATAAGATCATCTTGGAGGAGGATGCACGACCATCTCTTGAACATCAAAGGAGACTCAACGAGGTGATGCAAGAAGTAGTAAAGAAAGAGGTTATCAAGTGGCTTGACGCCGGTGTGGTTTACCCGATCTCGGATAGTTCATGGACCTCTCCGGTCCAATGTGTGCCAAAGAAGGGTGGAATGACGGTAGTGACCAATGCCAACAATGAGTTGATTCCTACTCGGACAGTTACGGGTTGGAGAGTGTGTATGGACTATAGAAAGCTGAATAAGGTGACAAGAAAAGATCATTTCCCACTACCATTCTTGGACCAAATGCTCGATCGTCTTGCAGGCCGGGCCTTTTATTGTTTTCTAGATGGCTACTCGGGGTATAATCAAATTCTCATTGCCCCGGAGGATTAGGAGAAGACAACCTTTACATGTCCTTATGGCACGTTCGCTTTCTCGAGAATGTCATTCGGACTATGTAATGCCCCGGCGACCTTCCAAAGATGTATGATGGCAATTTTCACCGATATGGTGGAGGATATCTTGGAGGTATTCATGGACGACTTCAGCGTGGTGGGAGATTCATTTGAGGAATGTATGGTGAACTTGGATAGGGTTTTGGTGAGATATGAAGAAACCAACCTTGTGCTCAACTGGGAGAAATGTCACTTTATGGTGCAAGAGGGAATTGTATTGGGTCACAAAATCTCAAGGCAAGGAATTGAAGTTGATAAGGCAAAAATAGAGGTTATCTCAAGGCTCCCTCCCCCTACTTCTGTCAAAGGGGTGAGGAGTTTTCTTGGTCATGCCGGGTTCTACCGGTGATTCATTAAAGATTTTTCAAAAATTGTGAACCCGATTTGCAAATTATTAGAGAAGGATGTCAAGTTTATCTTTGATGAGAAGTGCATGGAGTCTTTTGAGCTATTGAAACACAAGTTGACCACAACTCCTATCATCACCGCACCTAATTGGGATTTGCTTTTTGAACTTATGTGCGATGCGAGTGATGTAGCGGTGGGTGCGGTGCTAGGCCAAAGGATCAACAAAATGTTCCATCCTGTGTATTATGCTAGCAAGACGATGAATGAGGCCCAAAGAAACTACACAGTGACGGAAAAAGAGCTATTGGCTATTGTGTTCGCGATGGAGAAATTTCAACCTTACCTTATGGGAGCAAAGGTGATCATACACATGGACCATGCAGCCCTCCAGTATTTGATGACTAAGAAGGATTCAAAGCAAGATTGATGAGGTGGGTGCTACTCCTTCAGAAATTTGACTTAGAGATTGTGGATAGAAAGGGAAGCGAGAATCAAGTTGCGGACCATTTATCCCGATTAGAGGAAGAGGGGAGACCATGTGATGGTATTGAGATTAATGATAGGTTCCCCGACGAGCAGCTTCTTTCCCGTTTCTATGTGTGATATGCCATGGTTCGTGGACATTGCCAACTTCATTGTGACTAGTAATGTCCCGTGTGAGCTCTCTTCCAACCAAAGGAATAAACTCAAGCGGGATAGCTTGGATTTCTATTGGGATGATCCGTAATTTTTTAGAATTTGCACGGATGGAGTGATAAGAAGATGTGTACCGGAAAGTGAACAAATGAGCATATTGGAGGTCTGTCACTCTTCTCCCTATGGTGGCCATCACGGAGGGGGGGGGGGTGAGGACGGCCTCAAAAGTTTTGAGTTGTGGATTCTATTGGCCGACGCTGTTCAAGGATGCTAGTGAATTGGTGAAGAGATGTGATGCATGTCAAAGAGCCGGCGGTATTTCCAAGAAGGATGAGATGCCCCTTAATACAATTCTCGAGGTGGATATTTTTGATGTTTGGGGCATCGATTTCATGGGTCCGTTCGTGAGCTCTTGTGGTAACACTTACATTCTCGTGGCGGTGGACTATGTCTCAAAGTGGGTGGAAGCCGTGGCTTTACCCAACAATGAAGCCCGAAGTGTTGTAGCATTCTTGAAAAAGAGTATCTTCACGAGATTTGATACTCATCGGGCCGTTATTAGTGATGGGGGGTCCCATTTTTGCAACAAGGCTTTCGACTCATTGCTTGCTAAATATGGAGTTAACCACAAAGTGACCACCCCCTATCATCCACAAGCTAGCGGACAAGTGGAAGTCTCAAATCGGGAGATAAAGAGTATTTTGTCCAAAACAGTGAATGCTAATAGGACCGATTGGTCGAAGAAATTTGATGATGCTCTTTGGGCTTATCGGACGGCTTACAAGACTCCAATTGGTATGTCTCCGTATCGGTTGGTGTTTGGTAAAGCTTTCCATCTTTCGGTGGAACTTGAGCACAAGGCTATGTGGGCATTGAGGAAGATGAACTTGGAATGGGATGTTGCAGCCAATCTCCGTGTGGAGCAATTGAATGAGCTTGATGAGTTTAGATTTCATGCCTACTCCAGCTCTTCCTTGTACAAGGACAAGATGAAGTACCTTCACGACAAATATGCTCGGGGAAAGGAATTCAAGGTTGGAGATATGGTTCTTCTTTTCAACTCCCGGTTGAGGTTATTTCCGAGCAAACTCAAGTCTAAGTGGAGTGGCCCTTTTGAAGTGGTATTTATGACTCCTTTTGGTGCTCTTGATCTCAAAAACAAAAATGGTGAGGTATTCCGGGTTAATGGGCATCACGTGAAGCATTACTTGGGGAAGATTGATGACAGCCACGTGGTGGCACTCCTTCATTTGAAATGATGAGATGGTAACATGCGTCGTGCCGCGACGTTAAATCAGGCGCTTCTTGGGAGGCAACCCATGTCTTTTTCTATTTCTTTGATTTTCTTTATAGACTAGGATTTTTGAGCTAATAGTTTGTGAGATGTTGCAGGGATAATGTTGAACCAGTGCAGAACAAAAGCAAAAAATGTCAGGTCTCTGAAGTTTGCCAACGCGGCCGCGCCACAAAACAGTGCGGTTCGCGTAGGCTGGTACAATGAGGTGTTGAGTCTCTGAAGTTGCCAGCGGGGCCACGGAGCACTTTTGTGCGGTCCGCGCTGGGAAGGCCTAAATGTTCATGCTCTCTGAAGTTTCCCACGCGGCCGCGTAACAAAACAGTGCGGTCTGCGTGGGCAGCTCAGTTCAATGTGAAGGATAGAAATCCAGTGCGGTCCGCGTCCATTTCTGTGCGGCCGCGCTGGTAGGTAAGTGATAGGTCCCACAGGTTTTCTATAAATAGAGACCTTAGGCCTCATTTTACCCTTTACGCACTCTGACTTCCTGAGCTTAAATTTTTACTATTCACTGAGACCTTTGCTTCAAGTAGTTGAATCTTCATAATCCCTGGTAACATTCCTTGCTAATTTCATTCATAGTTTTAATTTTTAATTATTGTGCTTGATTCCCAGTAGTATAACTTCTTATTTTCTTTTCATTTTTCTTAGGTTTAATGATTAGCGTAGTTTTTTGTGTTTATCTTGAACACTGGGCATGAACTTCAATATGAGCAATTGAGTAGGGACAACTAGGACTCAAAAATTTGATGAAAAATGGACCAAAATGCTAAACCCTAGATCAGTTCAATTAAATGGCCCAGCGCGGCCGCGCGTCCTTTCTACGCGATCCGCCTTATTTTCTGTGTGTGTTGCTTCTTACCAGCGCGGTCCGCGACATATTTTTTTGCGCGGTCCGCGCTGGCCCAACGCGGCCGCGGTCCATAGCAGTGCGGACCACGTTGGGAGATTCAGAGAGGTTCACTGGGGCATATGCCCTGCGTGGTCCGCGCTCCAGACCTACGCGGTCCGCGCCCCTGTGTTCTGCTTCTCTGTTTTGAAATCAACTGTGTTCCCCTCCTGTGTGATTCATCTAATTCACTGCATGTGCTTAAACTAACAATGTTAGACGTGTATTTTTTGCAGATCATGGTTAAGAAACGAGGAGGTAAAGAACAACAACAACCCAGGAGAGGTGGTTCCTCCCGAGGGGGAAAGGGAAAGAGAATTGCTAAACTCACTCCCAGGCCCGGGCAAACATTAAAAAGACCCGTAAGCTGATACGGGCTGCTGATAGGGCTGCCTCCCACTCTTCGGGGAGTGAGTATGCACCTTCCCGGAGCATCATCTCAGAATCAGCCCCCACTCACACCTCTGACCCATTCCAATTACATGACACTCCTTCACCTTCACCCACCTCCAAGAGATCGGTCAACGTAATTTCGGATTCCTCTAATGAGTCCGTAGCAAGAAGTGAAGAACAATACTCCACCTCCCCTACAACTTCATTATCTGGGGAGAGTGCAGGATATGGTGAGGGAGGTGAGCCTCAAGTCGGGGGAGTTGATTGAACCAGAAAACCTGAAGCCTGGGCAGACAGATTTGTGAGTGAGATAGCGTTCCACAAATTTAGTGAGTGGTGGCCCGTGAGGAAATTGATCCCGGAGAGACAATTCATTGACAGTGATCTTCTACCTCTCAACCCAAAGGTGCAAGAGCAATTCCGTACTAGAGATGGCTGGGGCTTCTTCAAGGAGAGATGTATTGATGCCAATGAGCATATGGTAAAAGAGTTCTATTGCAATGTTTCTCATGTGGTTAAGGACACAAAGGCGACGAAGGTGCGGGATAAAATGGTGGTTTTTGATGGGAAGTCCTTGAATGAATATTTGGGGTTCAAAGAGGAGGATGAAACAGAATACTTAGCGAAGCTAGCAATGGGTGAGGAGGTGCGTCCTTGGTTGGCCGAGTACTTGGCAGCCCCGGGCACTGTTCCAAAATGGTTGAAGGCGGGGGAGAAGATTCTACGGAACACATTCAATTTTGAAGCCAAGGGTTGGTTGACATTCGTTTGTAGTAGACTTGATCCCTCCACACATGATCACTCTGTTCCTCTTGCCCGGGCTGTTCTTGTGGCATCTATCATGGCCGGGCTTCCTCTCAATGTGGGCAACATCATCTCGAGGGTGATCTCTTCAGTCGGACAGGAGACCAACACAAACTACCCCTTCCCGAACACTCTGTCCATGTACTTTAGGGATTTGGAGGTGACGAAAAAACATTTTGATGTCAAGACAAAGCCGGTGGCCCCCTATTCATGGTATAGCCAGTTGGGTTCAGACAACCCAAAATCCATAAAGTACCAGCCACCCACCTCTGCCCCAACTGGCCAGTCTGAGGAGCTAGTTGCAGTAGAGCCTTCTATTGGACCATCCTCCATCCCGACCACTTCCACCAGTGAGCCCTTGCCCCAGGTCCTTCTACTTCAACTGACCCGGCAGTTCCTATTTCAAAGACTCATCGGTTCACTGCCCACCAGCTCAGTCAGTCTTTAGCCAGTCTAAACAACTGGATGTCAGCAGCGACATCCAAGTTGTCCACTTTGGCTACTACAGTTGAGGCACATTCAGCACCAGCCATTGCTCAGATTCCTCCTTCCATTGAGGAGACATTGAAGAAGCTCCTGGCCAACCAGGAGAAGATTTTGGAGACCCAGGCCACCTTGACTACGGCGGTAGCCTCACATGGCAAGGCTTTGAAGGAGCTTGCAAAGGAACATAAGAAAATGAGAAAGTCGAGGGCGTCTCGGGAGTCGGTAAAGAAGCTGCGAGCAGATGTGGACAAGCTTTTGGCAGACCAGATGCCATTAGACTTGCTATTGGGGGATCCAGCTCTAGATCCAGCAGCAGCACAGCCACAGCAGGAGGAGGAGCCTAGGCACCCAAGGAAGAAGAGGAAGCTTCCTAGCACTGAGGGTGTTGTGATAGAGGTGGCACAGGTTCAGGAGGGTACCTCCACTGCTCCACCAGATGTTCAGCCGGTCCATGACCCGGCCCCTGTCCCAGCAGCAGAGCAGCAGCAGGCCGGGAACCAGTCTAAGGTTCCTGCCAGTACAGAGGACCAGGGGACCACTGATCAGCCCATGCAGACGGATCAGGCTTGAGGAGCCATTCTATATCCTTTCTCTGTTTTTATGCTTATTTTGGTAGTTGGCATTGGGGACAATGCCAGCTCTTATTCGTGGGGGTGCGCCCTACTGTTTTGATTTTTGATACATTTGGATGATTGTATATATTTGACTTTTAGTTTATGTTTTAGATTTGATAGTTGGCCTGTATATAACTGCTAATTTTGGCTACTTCTCTACTTTATGTATATATTCATCCCCGTTGTATATTCTACTCCCCATTGTACATATTCATTCGGTTTTTCTATTTTCGTTAAAATTTTTCGTTTTTAGCTTGGTATTTAGGCTCGTAGCCTTTTGTTTTGGTTTTGGCGTTGTCAATAAGCCCTTGGTTTTCTTAATGCCACGGTTCTTTCCAAGGGTAGAGTGTTGTGCGAACCGGGTGGCTCTTCCCAATGATAGATGGCGTGACAACCTTCTTAAGGGTTTGAGTCCGTTTTTGATTTTTTTTTCTTTTGATTTTGCGTAGTTAAGGGTACCTCAGGCAAAGCTTCACTTGGGCCTAACACATTTGCCTTTGATCCCATGGTCAAAGACATAATGTTGTGCTTAGGATGGTGAAAGTCGTGGCCTTGAGACTCTTGTGTTGACCAAACAATCATCATGTGGTCTTGTTGAACCATTGTGCGCTTGAATCGTAACTAAGGTCGTTGTGGGCCCTCGACTCGATGTCTTTAGCAATCCTTGAGGGTGTGTGGTGAGAATTAGAATTGTGAGTCCAAGTCCCGAGCCGATGGTCTAGAACTTGCCCCGAATGTTTGTTGAGGCGAAATCCTAGGTGAAATTTGACTTGAGAAGTGATTATAGGCTCTCCTTGATCCAAATGCTAAGTTGAACAATTCCATAGCCTACCAATGAAATGATTCCCTAGTTAACCCTTTTGAGCCTTAAACTTTCTTCTTTCAAGAACCAAAGCTACAAGCCTATACCCGTTTTTAATGAGACCCTCTCTTGGCACCCACATCTTCCCTTGAGTAAATGACAAATGTCTAAGTTTGGGGGGAGAGGCAAGAAAGGAAACAATGTGGTAAAAGGTACAAAAGCAAAAGAAAAGAAAGGCAATGAAAAAGGAAGAAAAGACAAGACAAAAAGAAAGACCAAATTGAATAAGGTCAAAAAGGGGATTCAAAGAAAACAAAAGTGAAAAAGGGTGTGGAAAAAGTAGAAAAAGGAGAAATGTGTTGAATTGCATAAGAAAGAGTGACAGTGTGTCTCTCTAACCCCTTGAAAAAGAAGTGAATACTCAAATGAGTCAAGAAAGTGTGCCAAAATGAATCAAAAAGAAGTGCTTTAGGGAAGATTGAACCCACTTGATAAAAAGACATGTCCTATCCTTACCCAAAAGCCTTTACAATGACTCCACAAAAGCCCTATATGATCTTGAGTTCAACAGAACCTACATTAGTGGATACTTACATAAGGGGCAAGCATATGGTACCTAGAGCCGGACTTGTGACCTTCTTTTTGAGAGAATTGAGTGAAAATCCCATCAACCTCGGTTTGTGTGTCACTACTCTAAAAGGTGAGGTTCGCTTAGGGAGAGTTGAGGATGTTTGAGTTTGGGTACCACAATGACCAAGGTATTTGAGAAAAGCTCTTTGATGAAATGTGTCAACCCTTGATGCTCTTGTGGCACACTTGATCCATAGTTTTCAAAAGCTTAAAATGTGTTAATGATGCATTCGTATTGAGGGCAATAGTTAGTCCCAATTGATGCTTGTTGAGGTTACTTTAGGATAGCTGGAAATTCTTGGATTGCTCTTTTGGGGTGGGTCTTATTTTGTTTGCTTGAGGACAAGCAAAGGTTTAAGTTTGGGAGAGTTGATAAGTTAGGATTTTAACATGATTATACCCCTACTTGCTATTGCTTTTGTTATGAATTGCCACAAAATAATCCCAAAATGCTTACAAGTTGCGCTTGATTGCAGGTTTGAGCGACAAGATGACAAATGTCAAAGATCGGCTCAAAACGGAGTGAAACCTGCCAAGTGTCAAAGACTAATTGAAGTGGGGAACAAGAAGACCTAGCGCGGACCGCACTGTTTTGCCATGCGGCCGCGCTAGGAGATTCAGAGACTGGTTCATTCAAGGGCATCCTGCGCGGTCCGCGCTCCTTTTTACGCGGTCTGCGTGGATGAGATTCAGAGAGATGGTGTTTTTGCCAAAGTACTTCCACGCGGCCGCGCTCCATTTATACGCGGTCCGCGCCCGTCCTCAAACGCGGCCGCGCTACATTTCTGCGCGGTCCGCGATCCCAACTTCAGAGAACAGAGTTCAAGAGTCCAAGGGCCAACGCGGTCGCACTCCCTTTTTTGCGCGGTCCGCGCCTACCACGTAGGGCCATTTTTGTCCAGATTTTCTAGCTCGGTATAAATAGATCTTTTTAATATTTTTAGGTCATGTTTTAGCTGCTGAACAAGAGCTGCGGTCGTGAGAAGTATTTTGTAGCCTATTTTGGCATTTTTACTCTTGAAAATCATAGATTTTAAGTAGTAATCAATTATTATGTTCATTTCATCATCTATTTCTACTGTTTCTTCTTTAATTATGTCTAGCTAAACCCCTTAGCTAGGGTTGTGGCTCAACCCTAGTGTGGGTAGTTAATGGGTATTGCATTCTAGGGTGAGATTGAGATTGGGTATTTGTTATTTGGGTTGATTTTGTGTTTCAATCTACAATTTGTGGTTGCAAACATGAATTCAAGCTTAGTGGGTCTAACTCTTCTTGAAAGAGAGAGTCATATGACCCTAAAAGTTAACCCAACAAGGAATTGGGATGGTCGCATGAGAATGGTAGTCCCAATTAACGGGGTAAACCTCGAAAGAGTAACTACCCTACTTGAGCCCTAGTTGCCCGGTCTAATTGGCCTACCTAATTGGTCTCGAGAGAGTCAATTGGGCAAAATCATTCTCTCTACCGAGAGGTGTGAGAATGAGTGCAATTGTGCAACGGCTATAGCTCTAAACCCAGATTTATCAATCTCCCCTTAGTAGCTTCTACCCGTTAGCTAGCCACCTAGGTAGTGTCACAACCCTAGTGCCTTTTTCCTATATTAAGCACAACTTAGCAATATTTCCTTAGCATAATTTAGCTTTAATTCTTAGATTACAATAGTAGTTTTAAATATAAAAACCCCCAAAAAATGTTAGGAGTGCAATTAGAAGTACAAACGCAATTCTAAACTAAACAGGCAATACAACTCCATTCCAAGCTCCCTGCGGAAATTCGACCCTGATTCACTAATCGGGTATCAGTTATTGCTACCCACTCTTCCTGCTATTGTGTAGTGTTGAGACGGCTGCGATCAGATACCTCATGGCAAAGCTCAAAAATCAGTTACTATTTTCTCCATAGATCTGGACCTTTGAACTTTAGCGTTTCAACTCATTCTTCAAGGAATAACACAACAGCAAAGTTAGCAAAATTCAGCCGTTGTAGCTTCCCCATTTCACTCCCAATACAGTCCCAAACTCCACCAGAGTTGTCACACCTCTTTTTTCCCACACAACTCTGTTACGAGGTTGGGTTAGAAGAGTTTTTTTAATTGAAGTGACATTTTGAAAAGGCATTATTTATTATTTAGAGTCGCCACTTGGAATTGAGTTTTGGTGTTCCAAGTCACCTTTTATTTGAATCCCCTTTCAAAAGGAAGGTTTGACTCTTAATTATGGTCTACGAAACAGAAGACTGAGTAAGGAATTCTGTTGACCGGGGGAAGGTGTAAGGCACCCCTCGAATCCCGTGGTTCTAGCACGGTCGCTTTTATTGACTAACGTAAGGTTTAAATTAATTTTAGCTATTCTTGTATTTTATTGATTATGGATTATTTACTACTGCTTAATTAATTATTATATTTATTAATTGTGTTCACCAAGATGCAGAACGCACACAAGGTAGTTCTTTGAAATTAAATGTTAAACCAAGATACGGAATGTACACATGATTATAACATAATTATTTTAAATCTAAAGGCAACGAGACGCGGAATGCGCACATGATCCTTTTATTATTTAGGCATATCAATCTAAGGGTCGAGTATGAACACATGGGCTAATATTGAAAGCACATTTAAGATATCATCACATATTAAGCACCTAAAAATATTCAAAACACTCAAAACTAAAGAAATGAAACTGCAGAAACAAAGAAAAACAAAATCTTTTACATGGCTAAAATTCATATTCACAGTAGAATATATTAAAATATATAAAAGAATAATTAGAAGAAACCTGTAGAATGAAGCTTCTTTAAGAATAATAATAGGAGAAAATTGACATACAACTTCAGCTCTGCAATCCCAAGCAAAATGATAACCATAAATGGAAATAGAAATCACGATCAGAATCGAAATCCCCAAGGAAAATCGGAACCACAAACTCGAACTTAAAACTCTTTTCGAAATTCAAGCTTTCTACGTGAGCAATTTTCTTGAAAAGATATAGAACTTTTTTTTCTTAAGAACTTCTGTTTTCTCTCAATATTTATAGCCTTCTTCCTTTGCAAATTCTTTCCTTTTTAAAAGATAAAAACTTCTCCGTTCTCCTCTCTCTTTTTCACGTTCTTTTTCTTCTTCCTTTTTTTTTAACTTTTTTTTTTTCAAAATGATTCGATCGAACCTGATGTCGGTTGCCAACGTATCATGTGGAGACATGAATCAGATCTTGCGTAGTTCGGGAAGATCAAGAATAAAATAAATAAACTAACTCTTTTTTTTTTATTTTTTAAGAAAAAAAATCTAATCGTAAAAGCTCCTAACAAAGAACATATCTTTGAACTTCGAATTGTCTATCTCTTTTTTTTATTTAAAAAGTTTCAAAAGAAAGACTTCAAAAATCCAAAAAGTTTCGATTTTTATATTTTTGTAAAGATTGAAACTTTATGATCCGGAATAGTTTCTTATGTGTTGTATTTGTGCTTTGAAGTTAATTTGGTTAGATTTGAGCCGTCGGAAGGTCTTTTCACCCGAGAAGTGCATTTTAGAGTATCGGTTGGTCGCCCTTAGGAATTGAGTCTTCTATGCTAATTGTAGTCCATGCATGCGAGTTGACGAGTGTGTGCTCAGACTTATTTGTGGGAAATTTGCCTATAGGGTTCTTAGGTCCTTATGTGGAAAGTATCCCGTTATGATTGGGTTTCCTAGTAGCTTAAATTGCCCCTATATGCTCCATATGACGTTGTTAACTTTCCTCTAATTGTTACGTGTTACATTGACCCTAAATTGCCTTAATTGAAGTGATTGCCTTCCTTATTGTTTTGATACTTCTTGGTTGTGAGTTCCTCTATGACATCGTGCAAATAGGTACATGTCCAATTGTTGTGGTAGCCAGTGTAGTTATCACATGCTTATTACATCTTGTTGTGTAGTTGAGGTTTCATTGTGAAGTTAATTGTTGGTACAAGTTTGGTTATAGCTGATTCCCTTGCCGGGACATATTTAAATTCTTGTTGTTGGTTCCCTTGCCGTGACGTGTTTATTCTTGTTATTGACCCCCTTGCCGGGATGTTGTTGTTTTCTTTATTATTCCCTTGCCGGGGTATTGTTGTTTCCTTATCATTCCCTTGCCGGGATTCTTTTATAACTGATCATGAGAAAATGAAATGGGAGCGGGTGGTACGCTTACCACAAGATATAATGAAATGGGAACGGGTGGTACGCCTACCACAAGATATAATAAAATGGGAACGGGTGGTACGCCTACTACAGGATAAATGAAATGGGAGCGGGTGGTACGCCTACCACGAGATAAAATGAAATGGGAGCGAGTGGTACGCCTACCACAAGATATAATGAAATGGGAACGGGTGGTACGCCTACCAGAGGATATAATAAAATGGGAGCGGGTGGTATGCCTACCACGAGATATAATGAAATGGGAGCGGGTGGTACGCATACCACAAGATATATGAAATGGGAGCGAGTGGTACGCCTACCACAAGATAAGTGAAATGGGAGCGGGTGGCACGCCTGCCACGAGATAAATAAAATGAAATTGAAATTCCATGTTTGGTTTCTTATCCTTGTTAGTGATTGGATTTTGGTGTCGTGCACCTTCGGTTTGCTATGTTTAGTTGTTGTTATCAATTCAAATGTTTAAACTGTTAAATTCCTTTATTGTTGTGATCCTTTGTGTTAGAACCCACAATGTTTACAATACCTCACTGTATTAATATATATATATATATTTATTTATACGTTCCACTACTTCAAACTTCAATAATTGTTACATCCTTAATCCAATTAGTTTCTCAATTATATCCCCTTAAACCGTCCGAGGTTGTATTTTACTTAAAAAGAAATTTCTATTAGGTTTTAAGTTATCATCTCCTCTGTTAAAGGTTATAATTCTTCCGATGTTGTGTTTTAAATTTAAAGGGGTATTTTTCTTACTCGGATGATTTCTAAAAAATAATTTCATCTTTTCCCGCCGATTTTTCAAAACTTATTTAGAAATTCAAATTTAATTTGTATTATGCAAATAGGATATCTTGAACATCTTAAGTGCATTTGCAAGGATATTTGGTATTGTATATCATGGGGATTTTGTTGTTAAGGGTGAGATGGAAACCATGTGGGCACGAGGTGCCATATGTGCCGAAAGTTGAGATTATGATATGAGAAATCGAGGATTGAAATGGTCGGGATGGTGTATTAAACTTGATGGGATTGATTGAGTTGACATTGTTTTCTTTAATTGGATACATTCTTACTTGTCTCTGTCTCTGCTATATCGGTGTTAAATTGTTTGGGTTGTCTGATTTACGTGATTTCCGTTAGTTACTATCCGTGTTCTCCCTTTATTGTTTGTGCTGTTTGTACTTGGATTTTCTCTCCGCAGTTGATGTTACTATGTTATCTTTATCTTGATGTTTATTACCATATCCAGTTAATTGTAATTGACCAGTAGGTGTCCTGACTGTTCCTCGTCACTACCCCACCGAGGTTAGTCTTGATACTTACTGGGCACCGCCGTGGTGTGCTCATACTACACTTCTGTACATTTTTTTGTGTGCAGATCCAGGTATTGATCGATAGTAGTTGTGCGGGTCGTCGCAGTGGAGACTCACGGTAAACTGCTGTTGCGTTCGCAGGTCTCGGAGTCACGTTCATTTGCAATTATTTTCATTTGCTCTTTCGTTTCGGGGCAGAGATGTATTATTTTGTGTAATTACTCTTAGATGGGCTTGTGACTTGTACCACCGGTTTTGAAAAATTTTGAGTTATCCAGAGTTGGTAAATTAAAAGTTAGAAAGCCTCAATGTTATTTCAGTTTATGTTAGGCTTACCTAGTTTAGAAACTAGGTGCCATCACGACTCCTTTAGAGAGATTTTTGGGTCGTGACAAAGAGTTGAAGGAGCAATTGCAAGACTTGCTTGAGAAGGGTTTCATTAGACCCAGTGTTTCGCCTTGGGGTGCGCCGGTGTTGTTTGTTAAAAAAAAGGATGGGTCAATGAGAATGTGTATTGATTACCGGCAAGTGAACAAGGTTACAATCAAGAATAAGTATCCGCTACCGAGGATTGATGATTTGTTCGATCAGTTTCAGGGTGCCAGGGTATTTTCAAAGATTGACTTGAGATCTAGCTACCATCAGTTGAGGATTAGGGCATCCGATGTCCCTAAGATAGCTTTCCGCACTTGGTACGGGCATTATGAGTTCTTGGTTATGTCATTCGGGTTGACTAATGCCCCAGCAGCTTTCATGAATTTGATGAACCAAGTGTTCAGGCCTTATTTGGATTCGTTCGTGATAGTCTTCATTGATGATATATTGATATATTCTCGCAGCCAGGAGGAGCACGAGCAGCACCTTGGAGTGGTTCTTCAGACTCTGAGGGATAGTCAATTATATGCTAAATTCTCGAAATGTGAGTTCTGGTTGAGTTCAGTTGCATTTCTGGGTCATGTTGTATCAGCAGAGGGTATTCAGGTTGATTCGAAGAAGATTGAGGCAGTCAAGAACTGGCCTAGACCAGCATCAGCTATAGAGATTCGGAGTTTCTTGGGATTGGCAGGCTACTATCGTCGGTTCGTGGAGGGGTTTTCATCTATTGCAGCCCCGATGACCAGGTTGACTCAGAAGGGTGCCCAGTTCAGATGGTCGGATGAGTGTGAGGCGAGCTTTCAGAAGCTCAAGACAGCTCTGACTACGGCACCGGTGTTGGTTTTGCCCACAGGTTCAGGGCCTTATACAGTTTATTGTGATGCTTCTCGTATTGGACTTGGTGCAGTGTTGATGCAAGATGGCAAGGTCATTGCCTATGCTTCACGGCAGTTGTGGATTCATGAGAAGAACTATCCGGTTCATGATTTGGAGTTGGAAGCCATTGTTCACGCGTTGAAGATCTTGAGGCATTATCTGTACGGCGTGGCATGTGAGGTGTTCACGGATCACAAGAGTCTTCACTATTTGTTCAAGCAAAAGGAGTTGAATTTGAGGCAGAGGAGGTCGTTGGAGTTGTTGAAAGATTATGATATCACTATCTTATATCATCCGGGGAAGGCCAATGTGGTGGCCGATGCCCTGAGTAGGAAGTCAGCCAGCATGGGCAGTTTAGCTTATATTCCAGTCGGTGAGAGACCGCTTGCATTGGAAGTTCAGGCTTTGGCCAATCAGTTCGTGAGGTTGGATGTTTCTGAGCCCAGCCGTGTGTTAGCTTGCACAGTCGCTCGTTCTTCATTATTGGAGCGTATCCGAGATCGGCAGTTTGATGATCCCCATTTGTGTGTCCTTAGAGACACGGTGTAGCACGGAGGTGCCAAGCAGGTTACCATAGGAGATGATGGAGTTTTGAGATTGCAGGGCCGAGTCTGTGTGCCCAATGCGGATGGTCTTCGAGAGTTGATTTTAGAGGAGGCCCACAGCTCCCGGTACTCTATTCACCCGGGCGCCGCCAAGATGTACCAGGATTTGCGGCAGCATTATTGGTGGCGGAGAATGAAGAAGGATATAGTTGCATATGTGGCTCGGTGTTTGAATTGTTAGCAGGTCAAGTACGAGCATCAGAGGCCCGGTGGTTCATTTCAGAGGATTGAGCTTCCCGAGTGGAAGTGGGAGCGGATCACTATGGACTTCGTTATTGGACTCCCGCAGACTTGGAAGAAGTTCGACGCAGTGTGGGTCATTGTTGATAGGCTGACCAAGTCAGCGCATTTCATTCCTGTGGCAGTCTCCTATTCTTCTGAGAGGTTAGCTGAGATCTATATCCGGCAGATTGTTCGCCTTCATGGTGTGCCCGTGTCTATCATTTTGGACCGAGGTACGCAGTTTACCTCGCGTTTCTGGAGAGCAGTTCAGCGAGAGTTGGGCACACGGGTTGAGTTGAGCACAGCATTTCATCCCCAGACGGATGGGCAGTCCGAGCGGACTATTGAGATTTTGGAGGATATGCTCCGAGCTTGTGTCATTGACTTTGAAGGCTCATGGGATCAGTTTTTCCCTTAGCAGGAGTTTGCCTACAACAATAGCTACCAGTCGAGTATCCAGATGGCTCCTTATGAGGCTTTATATAGTAGGCGGTGTCGGTCTCCAGTTGGATAGTTTGAGCCGGGAGAGGCTCGATTGTTGGGTACGGATCTGGTTCAGGATGCCTTGGACAAGGTCAGGATCATTCAGGATAGGCTTCGTTCAGCTCAGTCCAGGCAAAAGAGTTATGCCGACCGCAAGGTTCGAGTTTTGGCTTTCATGGTCGGTAAGCGGGTATTGCTTCGAGTGTCGCCTATGAAGGGCGTGATGAGATTTGGGAAGAAGGGCAAGCTTAGCCCTAGGTTCATTGGTCCGTTCGAGGTTCTTGATCGAGTGGGAGAGGTGGTTTGTGGACTTGCATTGTCGCCGAGCTTACCAGCCGTGCATCCAGTGTTTCATGTGTCCATGCTTCGGAGGTATCACGACGATCCCTTTCACGTGTTAGATTTCAGCACTGTCCAATTGGACAAGGACTTGTCTTATGAGGAGGAGCCGGTAGCTATTCTAGACCGGCAGGTTCGTCAGTTGAGACCGAAGAGTTTTCCTTATGTTCGTGTTCAGTGGAGAGGTCAGCCTCCTGAGGCATCGACCTGGGAGTCCGAGTCCGATATGCGGAGCCGTTATCCCCATCTTTTCCCCGACTCAGGTACTTCCTTCTTCTGTCCGTTCGAGGATGAACGGTTGTTTTAGAGGTGGAGAATGTGATGACCCAAAAGGTCATCACTTGCTTTTAAATTTAATTCAGTGTTTTCGAGGCCTTGAAAACCTCTTTTATCTTCACCTCGATAGCTATTATGTGAAAAATCTGTGAAATATTGAAATTTTGACTTAAAATGCATTTAAGTTGACTTCGGTCAACATTTAGGGTAAACGGACCCGGACCCATGATTTGACGGTCTCGGAGGGTCCGTAGGAAAATATGGGACTTGGGCGTATGCCCGGAATCGAATTCCGAGGTCCCAAGCCCGAGAAATGAATTTTTAAAGAAAATTGTTTTCTGAAATGGTTTAAAGGATTTTGAAATGAAATTTGATTAGAACATGTTGGTATCGGGCCCGTATTTTGGTTCCGGCGCCCGGTACAGGTCTTATATATGATTTAAGATGATTCAGTAAAATTTGGTAAAAAAACGGATGTCATTTGACGTGATTCGGACTTAAAATGGAAAATTTGATGCTTTATGAAGTTTGAGAAAAATTCTTTGATTTTGGGGTTTAATTCGTTGTTTGAGAGGTTATTTTGGCGATTTAATCGCACGGATAAGTTCGTATGATGTCATTTAGTTAGTACGTATGTTTGGTTAGGAGCCTCGAGGGCTCGGGTGTGTTGCGGATGTGTTTCGGGAAGTTTGGACTTAAGAAAAATTGCAGAAACAGATGATCTGGTGTACTGATATTTTCTTCTTCGCGTTCGCGGGAGAACCCATGCTAACACGATGCATTAAACTTTGTCGAAGGAAAATCCTTCTACGTGAACGTGTAGCTCAAGTCGTGAACGCGAGGCAGTGGGGGGCCATACCTTCGCGAACGCGGTCCTGGCCACGCGAACGCGAAGGCCAAGTTGGCCTGGGCAGGGGGTGGGACAATTACCCTACGCGAACCCGACCCATAGGACGCGAACGCGAGGGCTCGAGGGGATCATTCTCCGCGGACGCGAGCCCGTTTACGCAAACGCGAAGGCTTATCCAGCCTGACCCATGGCGAGCGCGAGGGGTCTGTCGCGAACGCGAAGGACACATTCGCCCAGTTATTTTAAAAAGGTCCAGAAGAGTAGCCTTCGGGATTTTATAAAGATTTCATAAACCCCTTCTTCTCCAAAGCTCTAGGACGATTTTTGAAGCATTTCTTCACCATAATCTCTTGGGTAAGTAATCTTTAACTTGATTTCATCCATTTTTATCAACACCCACTAGATTTCTAAGCCTAAAACATGAGATTAAGGGTAGAAAATTAGGGATTTGGGTAGAGTTAGGGCTTTTTGATTAATTGTGATTGAGACCTCGTTTTGGGGTCGAATTCTGTAAATAATTATATATTTGGGCTCGTGGGTGAATGGGTGATTTGATTTTGGTCCGAACCTCGTGTTTTGACCAAGTGGGCCCGAGGTCGATTTTTGGGTTTTTGAGAAGAATGATTAGAAAGCTATAATTTGGCATTGGAATTGAATTGTTTAGCGTTTATTGATGTTATGAAGTCGATTATGTATAGATACGATCGATTTGGAGCCGAATTCGAAAGGAAAGGCGGTGTTTGAGGCTTGAGTTGGCCGTGGAAGTTTGAGGCAAGTGTCCGGTCTAACCTTAGCTTGAGGGATTAGGAGTTGTGTCCTATTTTCTATTTGCTTCTTGTTGAGTACGACGTATAGGCATGGTGACGAGTATCTATACGTTGGTGTCGAGCATGACCGTGAGTCTTAAATTGCGAATTGTTGTGTTCTTAAATGATACTACGAATGCTTTAATTAATGACCATCGATATTGAGCAAGGATTGAGTTTTTTTTTGTGGAAAGTACTTATGACTGGGTATTGGTGATATCTGAGGTGAGTAGAAATTGAGTTGAGATTGGATATAGCTGATTCTCCCTTGCCGGGACGTATTTATTCTTTTTACTGTTGAATCCCTTGCCGGGATAGAGTAGTTATTGATGATCCCTTGCCGGGATACTTTGTATGGTTGTTGTTGATATTATATAAATATGGATCGTGTTGCATGCCGTAACAATATTAAATATGGATCGGGTTGCACGCCGCAACAATAATAAATATAGATCGGGTTGCACGCTGCAACAATACTATATATTGGATCGGGTTGCACGCCGCAACAATACTATATATTGGATCGGGTTGCACGCCGCAACAATACTATATATATTGGATCAGGTTGCACGCCGCAACAGTGTTAAATGTTATATTGGATCGGATTGCGCGCCGCAACATTTCTATTATTGTTTGGTTGTAGATTTTGAGTTGTTCTTTCATATCTCTCTTTAGTTCCTGCTGAATTGACTTGTTCCCCGTAGCATGTACCCCCTCCCATTTAAACTGTTATTTCTGTTATTTTCCGCTGTATATTATATAACTGCACAGGTTTATTTGGAGTCTGGTCCTAGCCTCGTCACTACCTCGCCGGGGTTAGGCCAGACACTTACCAGCACATGGGGTCGGTTGTGCTGATACTACACTCTGCACTATGTGCAGATATCGGAGCAGCAATTGGGCAGTAGCACTTAGGGAGCCAGCCTTCAGTCTAGAGATCCCGAGGTAGTCCTGCAGGCGTCCGCAGGCCCGGCGTTTCTTCTATCTACTTATATGTTCTGTTTTCATTTGTATCCGAAGCAGACTGTATCTCTTTTCTTGAAACATCTGTATGTAGTATTCATAGACAGTCCGTGAATGTTGTGGCACCGGTTTCTGGGTAGAGGCACATGTTGGCATTTTCACATTTATTTTGGTATTATATTTGCCTAAGTCCTCCGCTTGATTTCATCTTCCGCAATTATTTAACGTTAATCGCATGTTTACTATATGTTGTTAAAGGGGATTAAAATGAATGAATTCAGATTCCTGCATTTCGTGGCTTGCCTAGCTTCTACGAGTAGGCGCCATCACGACCCCCGAGGGTAGGAAATCCGGGTCGTGACAAAATAATGACTGAAGTAAGAAAACACGTAAGGCACAAAGCAGTCTATAATAAAGCAGTAAAATCATTTAAAAACAGTAAACCAGTGAAATTACAGGTAAAATCCTCTTTCAACAAGTAACAGGTAATTGACACACAATTAAGGCACAGTAAATAAATAAAAGCTCGCCCCTCGGGCACAGTATCACCACATCCGCCCCTCGGGCAACATCTGTCACGACCCAAAAATCCCTCCGAAAGAGTCGTGATGACACCTAGTCTCTAAACTAGGTAAGCCTAACATAAACTGGAATACCATCTATGCTTACTAACTTTAAATTACATTACTCTGAACTAATTACAACTCCCAAAACCGGTGGTACAAGTCACAAGCCCATCTAAGAGTAATTACACAAAATAACACATCTCTGCCCCGAAACAATAGAGCAAATGGAAATAATTACAAATGAAGGTGACTCTGAGACCTGCGAACGCAGCAGCAGGTTACCGTGAGTCTCCACTGCGACGACCCGCACAGCTACTATCGATCAATACCTAAATCTGTACACAAAAAAACGTACAGAACTGTAGTATGAGCACACCCCGGGGGTGCCCAGTAAGTATCAAGACAAACCTCAGTGGGGTAGTAACGAGGAACAGTCAGGACACCTACTGGTCAAATAAAATTAACAGGATATGATAATAAACATCGAGGTAAAGATAACGAAGTAATATCATCTGTGGAGAGAAAAATCCAAGTACAAACAGTATAAACAATAAAGGGAGAACACGGATAACAACGAACGGAAATCACGTAAATCAGATAACCCAAACAATTCAACACAGATATAACAAAGACAGAGACAAGTAAGAATGTATCCAACTAAAGAAAACAATGTCAACTCAATCAATCACATCATGTTTAATACACCATCCCGACCATTTCAATCCTCGATTTATCATATCATAATCTCAACTTTCGAACTTTCAGCATAAATGGCACCTCGTGCCCACATATTTTCCATCTCACTCTTAATAACAAAATACCCATGATATACAATGCCGAATGTCCTTACAAACGCATTTAAGATGTTCAAGAAGTCCTATTTACATAATATAAAAAAAATTTGAATTCCTAAATAAGTTTGGAAAATCGGCGAGAAAAGATGAAGTTATTTGTAGAAATCATTCGAGTAAGAAAATACCCCTTTAAATGCAAAATACAACATCGGAAGAATTATTACCTTTAAAAGGGGAGTTGATAACTTAAAACTTAGTAGAAATTTCTTTTTAAGTAAAATACAACCTCAGACGGTTTAAGGGGATGTAATTGAAAAACTAATTGAATTAAGGATGTAACAATTATTGAAGTTTGAAGTATTAGAACGTAGAAATATATATAAATATATAAATACGGTGAGGTATTGAAAACATTGTGGGTTCTAACACAATGGATCACAGCAATAAAGGAATTTAACAGTTAAACATTTGAATTGATAACAACAACTAAACATAGCAGACCGAAGGTGCACGACACCAAAATCCAATCGCTAACAAGGATAAGGAAACCAAACACAGAATTTCACTTTCATTTTATTTATCTCGTGACAGACGTGCCACCCGCTCCCATTTCACTTATCTTGTGGTAGGCGTACCACCCGCTCCCATTTCATATATCTTGTGGTAGGCGTACCACCCGCTCCCATTTCATTATATCTTGTGGTAGGCGTACCACCCGCTCCCATTTCATTTTCTCATCATCAGTTACGAAAGAATCCCGGCAAGGGAATAATAAGGAAACAACAATACCCCGGCAAGGGAATAATAAGGAAAACAACAATATCCCGGCAAGGGAGTCAACAACAAGAATAAACACGTCACGGCAAGGGAACCAACAGTAAGAATTTAAATATGTCCCCGCAAGGGAATCAGCTAAAACCAAACTTTTACCAACAATTAACTTCACAATGAAACATCAACTACACAACAAGATGTAATAAGCACGTGATAACTACACCGGCAACTACAACAATTGGACATTTAACCTATTTTCACGAAGTAGAGGAACTCACAACCAAGAAGTATCAAAACAATAAGGAAGACAATCACTTCAATTAAGGCAATTTAGGGTCTATGTAAAACGTAACAATCAGAGGGAGGCTAACAACGTCATATGGAGCATATAGAGACAATTTAAGCAACAAGGAAACTCAATCATAACAGTATACTTTCCACATAAGGACATAAGAACTCTAGAGGCAAATTTCCCACAAATAAGTCCGATCACACACTCGTCACCTCGCATGCATGGACTACAATTAGCATAGAAGACTTAATTCCTAAGGGGAAGTGCCCCACACAAGGTTAGGCAAGATACTTACCTCAAATGCGACAAACCGATACTCTAAAATGCACTTCTCGGGTGAAAAGACCTCCGTACGGCCCAAATCTAACCAAATTAACTTCAAAGCGCAAATAAAACACATAAGAAACTATTCCGGATTATAAAGTTTCAATCTTTACAAAGATATAAAAATCGACCCAAAAGTCGACCCCCGGGCCCGCACCTCGGAACCCGTCAAATTTTTATAAAATCCGATCACCCATTCCAAAATGAGAACAACCATACAAAATTTACTAAATTCCGATACCATTTGGCCCCTCAAATCACGATTTTTTATTTTAGGAATTTTCTTCAAAAACCCAAAATTTTACTCAACCCAGATTACAATTTAAATGATAAAAATGAAGACAAATTCATGGAAGGTCTCATCTCCTCCTTAGCCCATATCCTTAGAACATGACCCAAACCTCAACATCTGAATTTCATCATAGGGCCCAAATTCCACATCATCACACTGAACACACCCAAACAAGCTGAATCTAGCCAAAAATTTCAATCCCGAATACAATCACATGCTGCTCCGCATAACTCAATGCCCGAAGCAATAACCTTTGACCACTATAGCTGTTCAAATAATACCCTGGATGCTGGAAACATACCTCACATTGGATATAACCTTATTCCGGACATCCACATCACTGTCCATGCTAAAGAAACATGCAGGAGCTCATAGCCGCCTCTGAAGTCAACCAGTCAAGAAACCCTTTCGCCCGCCAGGGCCATTATCCAAATCTAAGCAGAAATACACGCATACTTCTAAACACTTCTCACCCCCAATACCATAGTACCACTCTCTGGTCTAAGAACCACATCTCGACCAATACGAGCAGCCCAACTGATGACTCATCATGGAAACACACAAATTCTCACACTACACAGATCGTACACTGAAGCAGCAATAACTAATTTACGTAACACAAGTAAGGAATAGCAAAGTAGAAGAATTTTCTAACAAGAGTAACATGTGCAACAACGAAAATATAGTTTTCATCAAATTGTTCCACAGGGGAAAAATAGAACCCCAAATAAACACAAGGAAAGGGTATCTCATATAACATCCACTGTGGCGTACAGCCCCCTCCCAAATACTCATCAAGCCAGTATACCACATAACATCTGCTGCGGCGTGCAGCCCGCTCCCATATACTCATCGAGCCAAAATGCTCGGGCTCACTGATCATATGAATACTGATATCAAGTACAACAGGGTGCACAAATAAAACTGGGGGAAAAGTGAATAGAAGTAATAAGACATAAAAGAAACACGTACAGCTGAGGTGCAATGAGCAATTAACCTCACGAGGGCTATCTCACCCACATCGCCATAAGGCCTGAACAGAATTACAACATGCGTGGAGAATAATCATACCGCCTCACAACTCATCACAACAAAGTAGAGCAGCACATAACATAGGCAAGAGGAACAAATAATATCCATTCTGCCTGATAACATAACCAAAATGGCAACCTCACAGGAGCACACAAACTCAACCTGATACAAGATACATATTCCACATAGCTCACAACCGAATCCCGATCCTTCCCAATTAGAAGAATATTCTTCGGAAGATCAACAGCAACCTATCGATAATACATGCAATTAATTACCCAATTCTCAACATTTCTTCACAATCTACTAACAAGAAATAGCCCACATACGGGGACACCTAGTCCCAAAATTTCAGGAATACTAAAAATTCCATACCCGGACTCAACTATGCCGATCAAATGGCTGATACATCACTCACATTCCATCATCCTGTCTAAGCACCCATATAAGATTCCGGCCGTGCAACAAAGCCATCGGGACTGCACCTCCCCAACTCGACCTTGGTCAAATGCAAAACCCGAAAATCCACCGATATTACATATATACATGCCTCCAGCCCAAACTGATCTAAGTCTGACTCTGCAAACTGAGTCACACAAACCGTCCAATACAAGAGTGCTGCCACAAATGCCAGTAGAGAATTCCCATTCAAAAGGACCATTTACTTTCATTGCTATGCTAACCCAACACTACTGAACTGGCTAATTTCTTAGGATAGTCGATATGCAATAACCCCAATCAAAGTCCCAAATACATATAATCCCAACACGAACCACGTAGCCAGAAGCCCATAAACCACTGCATTTCCTCTGAAGCACCCCGTCCTGCCGCAACTACGGCACCTACACTGAGTAGACCTTCTATGAATCTGAAGTTGTTCCTCCGACTCCCCTTGATGCTGAAATACATATCCATTATTGACGTAGAAATACTGCAAGCCCCAATATCATCTCTTGCAAAATATCGATCCTTGGTCAAATGCAAAACCCGAAAATCTACCGATATTACATATATACATGCCTCCAGCCCAAACTGATGTAAGTCTGACTCTGCAATCTGAATGCCGCTATTGGACTCCTCCACTTGGCGCAAAGCCATGGGAAACAACGTCTGATAATCCACAAAACTACTCTTCACAGCTCGCACAACACAATCACAAGGTACTCCAATACCACTAAATACTCCCAATCAACACCCACCTCGTGAACTTGCCAAAAATTGCGACAACTAGTCAACCAATTAAACCTTCCCAGCTCGCACTCATCAACCAGATGTCGGAAACCGCTGCGCCTCCATACGATCAACTGAATAGTCTCTCAATACCTCTGGGTCTTCAGTCTGAACAACATGTTGAGACAATGCCTGAGCATCCCTGACTCCTTCGTAGCCTGTCTGTAGCATCATGAACCACTGGCGCATGGCGAACGCTGAGAGTGTAATATTATACATGAGTGGATGTAAAGGTACATAAGTTATGTACTTCAAGCTGAATCAATATCGCACGATACGGAATGAAAGAAGGGGAATTTCCTAACAGTTTCGTAGCCTCTCGAAGATAAGTACAAACGTCTCCGTACCGATCCGCAAGACTCTACTAAACCTGCTTGTGACTCGTAGCACCCATGAACCTAGAGCTCTGATACCAACTTGTCACGACCCAAAAATCCCTCCGAAGGAGTCGTGATGGCACCTAGTCTCTAAACTAGGTAAGCCTAACATTAACTGAAATAACATTGATATTTATTAACTTCAAATGAAATTTCTCTAAACAATTTACAATTCCCAAAACCGGTAGTACAAGTCACAAGCCTTTCTAAGAGTAGTTATACAATATAAATACATCACAATTCCGAAACAAAGGGAACAAA
>NW_017674457.1:89622-95771 GCF_001879085.1 Nicotiana attenuata
CACGCTGCTCAAGTAAGGTCAACATCACATTAGTTATCTGAAAATTGCCCGCCCGGATTCTAGGTGGGACAATAGCACTTGCATAGCCTTGGTTCGGTAGCACCCGTGGAACCGCTCTTGGAGGTGGCGGAGGAGGGTCTGGAACATTGTCATTAGCATTGGCCTGGCGGCCTCGTCCACGTCGGGGAGGTACAAGAGGTACCTCATCGTCTCCAATATCCTCAACCTCCTCCCCCGCAAGCACATTTCCAAGAGGATCATTTACATTTAAAGCCATTTTGGTACCTGTAGTAATCACACACACAAATTAGTAATAAAGAAGGAACGAAGAACAACACACAAAACTAACTAAATAGATAGCCAAAACCGTTAGCTCCCCGGCAACGGCGCCAAAAAGTTGATCGCAGCCAACTCCGCACCAATAAAAGGTAGCAAGAGAGGGTCGCATTAGCTTTTACCCGATTTGTGGGTCGGGATCGAATCCGCAGAGAGCTAGGATTGGAGTTGGGTATCTACTTAGCTTAGAATCGCGTGTGTGTTCTAAATTGGTCTTCTCATAATTTTGGGGTTTTCTTTTATAAACTACTATTATAAAACTACTATTAGAATTGAAACTAGATTACGCTAAGAGATAATTACTAAGAGTTGTATCTAATGGATTAAGGGGCACTAGGGTAGTGACTTTCACCTAGGTGGCTAATTGACGGGTAATTGCTTCTAAAGCTTGATTGACATGATTGGGGAAATATGTATAACCGTTGCACAATTTTACCCACTCTCACACCTCTCGGTCGAAAGAGTGATTTTGCCCAATTGACTCCCTCGAGACCAATTGGGTAGGCAAATTAGCTCAAGCGACTAGGGTTCAAGTCGGGTAATTACTCTCTCGAGGTTTAACCCTTTAATTGAGACTATCAATTCTCTTGAGTCCATCCCAATTCCTTGTTGGGTCAATTTCGGAGACTTAGGCTCTCTCTCTCAAGAAGAGCTAAGTCAACTTAGCACAAACCAGTATTTGCAACCACCAATTCATAAATTAAACCATAAAATTGACCCAAATACAAACACCCATAGTCAATCTAACCTTAAATCACAACACCCATCAATTACCCACACTAGGGTTGAGCCACAACCCTAGCTAATGGGTTTAGCTACTCATGCTTGAACAAGAAAATAGAGAAATAGATGAAAAAGAAGGCATATTAATTAAAACTAAAGAAAATACAGAGAATCTATCGTTAGAGTTAAGCTAAAATGCCCAAAATGGCTACAAAATAACTTCTCACGAGCGCAGCTGCTGAAATAAAATAACTGATGCCCTAAAAATGGAAAAAGGTTCTATTTATACTGAACTGGAAAAACTAGACAAAAATGCCCCTGCGGGGTCAGTGCGGGCCGCACAAAATGGACTGCGGCCGCACTAGGCTCTTGGACTTCAAATCTTGGCTCTCTGAACTTGGGCTCTGCGTACCGCGTAGAGTGGACCGCGGCCGCGGAGGCAGCTAGCGCGGTCCGCACAAACATGACCGCGGACCGCATGGCTTTGAACCTTGGTAATTTCAACTCTCTGAAGTTCTCTTCCGCGGACCGCACATAATGGCAGTGTGGCCGCGGAGCCTTCACCGCGGACCGCACAATGTGTACTGCGGCCGCGTTGCTTGAAGCTTGGTTTTGCCATTCTCTGAATCTACCTAGTACGGACCGCACAAAGTGTAGTGCGGCCTCACTAGGCCTGTTTGTCGTGAGTTTGCCTTGTTTTTGGTACTTGTGCAGATTTTACTCCTTTTGAGCCGATCTTTGACACTTCGTCACTTTGTCGATCAAACCTGCAATCAAGCACAAACTATGAGCCTTTTGGGACTGTGTTGTAACAATTGATAATCAAAGCGTAAGAAAGAAGGAGCATAAAATACGTCAAAATCCCTAGTTATCAATACCGCCGATACTTCTCGGCCATTTTCAGAAAAACTTCGGCCCGTGTCTCAGCCCTACGAGCACTCTCGATCCTTTTATGCATCTGCGATAGACCGCATCAGATCCTCGTCCCTTTTCTCCAAATCCTCCCTGACGGATTGAGTACTAGTGCCCGTCCTAAGCTGCTCGTGCATCTCACGACACCTGTTACGATACCGCTGATACTTCTCGGCCATTTTCAGAAAAACTTCGGCCCGTGTCTCAGCCCTATGAGCACTCTCGATCTCCAGCATGTAAGTCTAAAAAAAAAGGGGGGGGGGGGAGAATCAGCAAAAGCAAAGGGCACAAAACAAAGAAAATAACAAAAGTGAACTTACCCTTAGGGCCATCCCGGCAACACCGCGTGAAAAACCCGAATCACTAATATCCCGAAGGGATCTGTTTCGGCGTCGGAGCACAGAAGGTCAAACTGAGGTACCAAATCTACCGTGTCCTCCAACAGGTCAAAATCCGACGGGATTTCGAGTACGCGGGAAGGGCCTTCCGCCCTCACATCGATCCTGGTAAAGCCCTCATCGAACATCCTCATGTCCCCAGGATAAATGTCAGAATCGGATTCATAATCCTCCACCACTACGCCCTTCAATCTCTCATTAGCCGAAAATGGGGTACGGGTCGGCCGAGACGTCGATGGGCCGCTCGGAACAGTAGTGGCAGCCTCGAAACTCTGTCCCCCTGCCGCAGCAGCCTCTTCCACGCCCGCAACGGGCATCGCCTCCACACCCAGGCTGGTGATTGGCTCCAACCCTACACCACTATAAAATGGCAAGGAGTGGTCGATGCAGCTTTTACCCGAATGGTCTGGATCGATATCCACAAAGAGCTAATATCGGTTGGGAGTTGGGTTTCTATCCAATCTAGGTATGCGTGTTGCTCTTAATTGCACCTCTAATCATGCTTGGTTTTGTTTCTATTCTACTTTTAATGCTACTGATTGCCAAAAATAATCTAAGTACAATGTTTTTGTAGGATTTTTCTCTATTGATGAAAAGCACTAGGGAAGTGACTTACACCTAGGCGAGTATCTAATGGGGTCTAGAATTTAGGACAAGCTTGTTATATTTGGGGTCATGATATAACCTTTACACATAATTACTCACTCTATACCTCTCGGTAGTTTGAGTGACTTTGCCCTGATTGGCTTTCTCAAGCCCAATTGGGTGTTCAAACAATGCAAGCAAAATTGGCTCAAGTCGGGTATTACTATCTCTAGATCTAACCCTTTTATTGGGGCTATCAATCTCTTGAATGAACCCCAATTCCTTGTTAGCCTGAATTTCCTAGACTTAGTTCCTCTTTCTCAAGAAGAGTCTAAGTCATAAAGGCATGAATCAGTGTTTGCAACCACCAATTCTACAATTAAAGCATGAATCAAGCTAAATATCACTAACCCATAAACAATTAAGCCCTAAAATTGAAGACTCATTAAATACCCACACTAGGGTTGGGTCACAACCCTAGCTAATGGGTTTAGCTACTCATAATCAAGGTAGAAATCAAAGATAGAGATAAAATATATGCCATAAAAGTTTATTACAAGAATAAAATCTAAGAATAATAGCTAAAGCTGCTCTAAAATTACTCTAAGTAGTAAAAATACGGCTGTTCACGAGCTCTTCAGACAAAAGATAACCTAAAAATGTGAAAAAGATCTATTTATACACAGCTGAAATTACTGGACAAAAATACCCTACGGAGGTTCCGCTGTCAGCTGAATACTGGGCGCCTCAGCGTATGGACTTTCGCGACCGCGCAAAAACAAGCGCGGATCGCATTTCTCCAATTTTGGACTGGGATTGGGCTAGGTTTCGCGGACAGCGTAAAATCTATCGCGACAGCATTGGCTTCTATCGTGGCTGCGTAAAATGTTCGCGGACCGCGTCCCTCATTTGAGCTCATATTGCAAGGTCTCTGAACTTTGATCGACGCTCTCAGCGGAAATGTCACCGCAGCCGCGTCAGGTATTCTGCGGCCGCACTTTTTCATCGCGGTCAGCGGTCTCTGTTGCACCCAAAACACCTTCTCTGAATCTCAATTCCGCGGACCGTGTAATTGTGGCCGCTTCAGCGGTGGATCTTCGTGGCCGCTCTTTTCCTTCACGGTCAGCGCTTTTATCTCACCTTTGAACTTGTGCAACTTTAACTCCTTCATGAGTTGATTTAGGCTTTCTTGCCTCATTTTGACCAAACCCTGCAGACAAGCACATTAAGTCAGTTTTCGGGAATACTTTTACACATTTTTTATCCAAAACCTAAGCAAAAGAGAGCATAAGATAGGCTAAAATCCATAGTTATCATCTGGCACCACCGCCAGTTTCAGGCACCGCCAAAACGAGGTCACCCCTCGAGGGCGTTTCAGCTAAAGACGCCCCTTCCAACACTATCCTCCACCTCTTCGACGGGGTCTCTTCGCCACTGCTACGAGAAGGTTCGCTCGTTGAACGGATTGTGGGGACCGGAGTCTCCGATCGAGGAGCAACCTCCAAACGAATGGGTTCGGCCGTGGACATGGTCCGCCGAGCAACCAAACTTTTGCTGCCTTCGTCCACAGTCGCTTTTGGTACGGGCCGGGCAGAAGAAGCCGGTTGCCGGTTGGCTTTGAACGCCGCTAGCGGCGCAGCGTCCATCGTCGAGAAAACAGGTTCCGGCTCATCCACTGCAGGGCTGTTGAAATCAGTCCTCGCCTTCCCTGGACGGGGAACCACCTCATCTACCATCGGGAAACTCTTGTCTTCCACCGGACCCACTCCCTCTTCGATTAGGGGTAAATCATTTCCCGACATCGGAGCACCAACGGCTCTATTGGGTTTGGAAGATGCACTAGCCATCTTTTCTTTGATTGAGAGAAACGGGAATGATAAGGGAAAAAGGTAGTGGTCACAAGAATTTCTAACAGAAACAGAAATAGGAGAAACTGAAGGAGAAGAAGAAGAGTTGCAAAATCCCTCGTGAGCGATTAAGAAGTGTAACATTCAAATGGAAGATTCTCCCTATTTATTGGGATATAAATGGCCCGAGCGGGAAAACCAAACGCCGCCATTTAGAAAACGGAAAGGGCACGGGAAACGATGCGATGCATAGAAAACGTGTGCCATAATGACGCATGAGAAGTATTAATGACATTCTGAACTGACGTGACGGTCTGACGCAGCTCTCGAAACGTCACGTCGCTACCTCGCCACGAGGTGCTCGCCTCTTCCATAAAGTGCTCCGTTTTCTCCCAAACTTAGAATCGACAGAGTCCGCTCATCGAGCTCGCCGAGAGGCGAACCCAACAGACGGAGGGACTAACTGTATGGGTTAAAATCTGACCAGACAAGAATCTGCATGGAAAGGGACGACAAAAAGCTACTTGGGCCAAAGTCGTATCCATACAACGCTATAATGATGAATATAAATTATTCATGTATTTTCATACGTATAAATAAGGATTTTTAAATAAACCATGAATAAATATATTCAATTCTCCTATATTTTCTAACAAGTTTTGCAGTGGAAAGATGAATTGAGGAAAGAGTACTACAAGCAAAAAAGGAGGAAAAAGAGCAATGCAGAGTGAATCAAATTTTGAAGTCGCAACTTCAAGACTTAAAGTTGCAACATCATCTCACATTTGCTACACTTCTTATAAATAGACACTCATAATGTATTGTGAAAGAAGTGTCTTACGGGAGAAAACTAATCTTTGGTCTCTCTCTTTGTCTTTAGTATTTTCTACTAGTTGTCTTTCTTTTAGAAGAATAATATTACTTCATAAGTTCTTTGTTTTAAATTAGTTTTTATTACTTCGTAATGGAGTAACTTCTTTTGTTGGGATAGTTGATGAAGCTTGATATTTATATTATAATACAATCTCAGTTTAATACATCCTTGGCTTGAAATTTTCTTTTTATACTTTGTATTGTGCCGTAATAATAGTTTTGATTAATCATTATTATCACTTCTACATATTTTTATCTCTAAGTTATTTTTATATTGATTTTGTAATTCTCACGGAGCAAAATTGATATATAATAACCAATGAATAAAATAGTAGAGTGGGAATAATTTTTAGTAAACTATTATTCCAAGTTCATAATCTTGCTTGCCTCAGTTTTAATTCTCACGAAGGAATTGTTGTAGGCAAGATTATTGATTTTTTTAGTAAAATAATTCTCACGAAGTTTTACTACCTCT
>NW_017674458.1:0-661 GCF_001879085.1 Nicotiana attenuata
TTAGACCTGTTTCAACAAGACAATTTGTAGTTTGAAACGGTGGTGGTTTTGTGGCCTTGATCATCTCAATTGCTTGATCCCGACCCATTTCCGTTGAGAACTTTGCTGCTCGTTTGCCTTGAGGGTGAATCTCTTTTCAAACCGACCGGATTCAGCCTTAGGACTTCATGATGACTCGCCCGTGTGGACTCTAGCCTTTTCACTTTATTCTACCCTTGGGACCTTTGCCTTTGACTTCCTTTCTTTTCCAATGTTTTTGCTTTGAAAGCATCAACCACCATGGTCAGTCGGGATTGGGCTGACGCACTCGCTGAGGCTGGGTATTTTCTTCGACTCTGACCAGGCGGAGCCCTGTGAAGCCGGTCCTGCCACCTTTTCTTTGTACTAGTTACGGAATCAGAGTTAAACCGACAGGGATTCAAAGAAAAAGTATGCAAAAGGCAAGCATATGATTTTAAAGAGAAGCGTCCCTTTCGGGGGGAAAAGGAGGACTTATCTGGGGTGCATGCTGGCTTCAAATGAACATGACATGCTTTTTGGACTGGATGCCCGACCCACACAAACTTTCCAGCTTCTTGTGAACTCATTGATCCGTATTTCAAAAACTAGGGAACTTTGCCAGGACTCTTTTAGTGGTGAGATGTCTTCTTTTCGGCCGACA
>NW_017674458.1:2810-72636 GCF_001879085.1 Nicotiana attenuata
ACTAATGGTTTTTCTTGGCGTCCTCGCGGAACATAGAGAATTCCGTTCTTAGGAGGTTCCGTCTCTACCTTTGTCTCAGGTTTCTTCTCAGGCTCAGTTTTGACACTTTTATTCTTCTTCTCCTCTTTCCCTTGCTTCGGGGGTACCCTGGGTTTCTTTTCGGCATCGGCAATGGCAATTATAGCTTTTAATGCGGGATCAAATTCTCTGTCTTCACAGATCATCCCGATTACCGGCCCGTTGTTGTGAGTGGGCAATGGGTTATTAGTCACATTCGGGGTTTCTTCATCCCTCAACACTATTTTCCCTTGTTCAATCAAATCTTCCACAGCTTTCTTCAATGTCCAGTAGTTATCAGTACTATGCCCTTCAGCTCCTGAATGGTAGGCACAATGGACCCCTCGTTGATAAGCTGGAGATTCCGGGTTCTGCCTGTTTTGGGGAATAGGCTGCAGCAAATTCATCTGGACGAGTTTCGGGAACAAACTGGAGTAAGGTTCACCAATCGGCATAAAATTTGGTCGTCTGGGTGGTTCCCGAGGGCGGAAGTTATTTTGCGGTGGTCGGGGATTATATTGGTTCTGGTGAGGAGGTTGATTTCATTAGAATGGAGGTGGATTTCGGTTAGCTTGTGGTTGCGGTCGGCCGAAGGGTTGAGCGTTCATGACCGCATAAGGTGGAGGGGCATAAGCCATATCGTGATGAGGGTAGTAGTGTTGAGAGGTTCTCTCAGAAAGCATGGGTCTAGGGGCCCAGTGTCTTCTTGCCCCTGATGCGGCCATAACCGTTTCTTCTTTCTTATTACTTTTGGCCATTCCTCCAGACCCGCCTTGGATGGCTTGGGAGGTTGCTCTTATGGCTGACTGGCTCAAAATTCTACCCGTTTTTAGCCCATTCTCTACCATCTCTCCGATTTTTATTGCCTCTGCGAAGGGTTTGCCCATGGCGGAAATCATATTCTGAAAATAGTCTGCTTCCTGGGCTTGAAGGAAAACAGTGACCATCTCTACCTCATCCATTGGAGGCTTCACTCTTGACGCTTGTTCGCGCCACTTAATTGCATATCCACGGAAACTTTCTGAAGGCTTTTTCTTTAGATTCGCCAAAGAATTCCTGTCTGGCGCGATGTCTATGTTGTACTGAAATTGTCGAACAAAATCTTGGGCCAGATCATCCCAAATGTGCCAACGTGATACATCTTGGTCCATATACCATTCTGAAGCGATGCCAATCAAGCTTTCTCCAAAATATGCCATCAACAACTCTTCTTTGCCACCGGCTCCCCGTAACTGATTGCAATACTTCTTCAGGTGAGCAATGGGGTCACCGTGTCCGTCATACTTCTCAAATTTTGGTGTTTTGAATCCTGACGGCAAGTGTACATGCGGGAACATACATAGGTCTGTATAGGAGACACTCTTTTGCCCGCTCAGGCCTTGCATGTTTTTCAAGCTCTGCTCGAGGCTTCTCATTCTCTTCGCCATCTCATCCTGCTCTGGGGCTTTGGGAGTTTTGTCCTGCCCTGGTGTAAGCTCGTATGGTGGTGGCTGAGAGTAATTATATGTGGGATATTGAGGAAGATCCACTGGAAAGACAGGGTTTTGGAAGGTGAAAGCTGATGGATCAAAGGCAGGCCTTGGCAGTGAAGGTTGTGTTGTATCAGGGCATGGTGGAGCAGTGAAGATGTTAGGAGCTGCTCCTGCTGGGAATACCTGGGGGCGGACCTCAGAAGGTGTTCCGACGAAGTGAGCGGTCATGGTAGGCTGTCCCAAAGGAGTATGAGGGTGGCTGATCGGGATATTGGAGGTACCCCCGGATCTAGGGAATAGTTCAGGAAATTCAGGGATGGCGCTTGGAGGCTCTCTTCCATTGGTCCAGGCGTCCCACATCTCCATGAGTCGGAGACGTAGTATCCGGTTCTCTTCCGCTGTGACAGACTCAGATGCCGGGATCCCCGAGATGGGGCTGTCCTCGGAGATGGGGACTGCGGGCAAAGTCATTTCTGTAGACATTTCCACGCTTCCTTTCGATCTGGTAAAGTATTGATGCAATGCCAGCTTACCACAACCAACCACCGTTTCTAAAAGCTAGGCTGAAATTAACAGCAACACACGGTTAGTTTGAGACAAGTAACATAGAGGTAATCGCACATTGGGGTGTGATGCACCTATATAGTTAAACGGATGTCTACATGTTTGCACTGGTTGCATGCGTCATCCCGGTTTTTTTTTTCTATTTTCTCTTCTTTTGATTGCTACCCTCTGTTTTTCTTGCTTTTCTTTCTCTTTCTATTTTTTCTCTCGTTTTTCTTTTCCCTCTGTTTTCATTTTCTGCTTTTCCCTTTTCTTTTGCCGTGGTTTTTCTCTCGATTCCTTATTTTCTCTTTTACGTTTCTTTTCCTCTCTTGTTTTTCCTTTATTTCCTCCCCTCGTATTTTCTTCTTCTTTTTTTTTCCTTAGGGGTACGGTCGAATCCTATGGAGATTGCCTACGTATCATGACCCCGCATGAATCAGACCAAGCGTAGTTCTTGCAAATAAGGTAAATAAATTAACTCTTTTTTTTGAATTTTTTGAAAGAAATGCTTTAGAAAGGAAAGGGAAATATTTTGATTTTGATTTTTCTTTTTCATTTTGAAAGAAAGACTTCTACCTTTTCGTTTTAGTTGTTTTTTTTTTTATAAAACTCAGACCATGGATCTTTAAGGCAAGAGAAAAACATTTTTGACTTTTTTTTTTTTGATTTTGTTCTTTTTTTTTTTTGGAGTTTTCTAAAAAAAATGCTTTAAAAGAAGAAAAGGAATTCTTTTTCTTTTTTTTTTTTGGATTTTTTATTTTGATTTTCTAAAAAAAAATGCTTCTGAAAATTTCGTTTTTTTTTTGATTGATTTGAACTTTGGGAATTTTAAAAGTAAAAAGAAAATATTTTTTGTTTGAGTTTTTCAATTGTTTTCTCTTTTTCTAAGGAAAAAAGAAAATATTTTTGGATTTTGAATGTAACCTCTTAATTTTCAAAAGAGGGACTTCTTTAAGAAAAATATTTTGAATTGCTGAGCTTTTATTTATTTACAAAAGTACTTCTAAGGAAAAGCGAAAATATTTTTGGACTTCAATTTTTTATAAATTTTATTGACATTTGCAAAAAAGACTTCTAAAGAAGAAAAGAGTATTTTTGGATTTTTGTTTCTGATTTGTTTTTGGATTTTTGTTGTTGTTTTTTTTAAAAAAAAAACTTTACAATGAAGGAAACCCGTATTTTTGAATTTTGATTTTTATGAAAGACATTAGAAAAAAGGAAACCGTTTTTTTTAGTTTTAAAACTTTTTTTTTAAGGAAAAATTATCTAAGGAAAGATTTCTGAAGAAAGAAAATATTTTTGGATTTTTTGAAAATTGGGGTCGGAACCGATGATGTTTGCCTACGTATCTCACATCCGGTGAGAATCAGACCCGCATAGTTCGGTCAGATTTGCCAAAATCAAAAATGTATTTTGAACAACAAGTTTTTTTCAAATATTTTTCTCTTTTCTCCTTTTTTTTTTCATTTTTCACAAATCCGGCAGCATTTCGGTACTATTTGGGCATTGGGTTTTTTTTTCAAAACAAATGGTCACCCTCACTTAGTCCTAACACTGCTTATTTTTATAATTCACTCATTTAGACAAGCCGGTCAACATGCAAAGCCGAGCAAATAAATGCGAAAGTAGCACGTAAGATGCATCAGGATGGTCAATTCATTTCAGGTCACCTGTCCTAGACGGACCCAACCCCTGTGTTGAGTCCCCTAAGTCAAATGCATATGATGCAAACAAACGTCCTACTAGGGATCCGGCATGAGTTTTTGTTCTTCTAGGTTTAAACCCTAGGTTTATTGATCTAGACCTGGCTTACCCGAGCGGACAACTCGAGCCGAGGGGGAGGCAGCGTACCGGGGATACAGAAGCTCCGCCGGCTTAGCAACTTATCCAAACCTCGTTCTAAATAGGGAAAGACTCTAAACAGAAGAGAAGCTACACGAAGTGCACCCTTCTCCATGATGTAGAAGACTTAGAGAGAGGAAGGGATTCGCGACAGTTTATATATACAATTTCAACAAATATCAAAGCGGTAAAACATTTAGCACATATAGCATGGAACATGTAGAAAAATCGGATAAAGCCAAATATAACAATTGTACTAAGATCGAATTCTTGAACCCTGAATCGAAATTCTAGGTTCGTTGTCCCCAGCAGAGTCGCCAGAGCTGTCACACCTCCTTTTTTACACACCTACCCCGAAGGATAATGTATAAGGGAGTTTTTCCATTTAAAGTGACATTATTCGAAATGGGATTATTTATTTATTTTTAGAGTCGCCACTTGGGATAAGATTGGCTTTTGGTGTCCCAAGTCACCGGTTTAATTTGAATCCCAAATCAAGGAAAATTTCGACTTCCCAATTGGAGTCTGCGAACCAGAAATTCTGAATAAGGAATTCTGTTGACCCGAAGGAAGGTGTTAGGCACCCCCGGATCCCGTGGTTCTAGCACGGTCGCTTAAATTATTATAATTGGCTAAAAATCTAATTTTTGCATGCTCCAACCTATAGTGCAATTTTATAATTATTTACCGATTTTTAATTATTTTTTACGAAGGTGAACGTTGTTTAAAAACGTGTTTTCGGATCACGTCACATGAAATGCACCCGGATCTTCGACACATTCTTATTCAACGTTTTTGGATTTGGATTTGGGTCGCATGAAATGCGCACCCCTATTTAGGAAGATAAATTATTAAAAGTGTGCCTAAAGTGACTAACGTCTTTTTAACTTTGCGAAGAGCCGTGAACTTCGCTAAACGGCACGCTCCAAATGCTAAGTATTTTTAAGCAATTAATGAGGGCCCCGCAATTTGTGCATTTTGGTTTGGCGAGGCTCATCTTATTTATATTTAAAGGCCAACCTAAAACAAACTAAGATTTTCTATTTATTTTTTGTCTCTAAAAAAAGGCTTAATTAATTTGCATTTATAAATTCGGGCCTCGAGTTCAAGTCCGAATTCAAACAAAAGGGAAGACCCTCTTAATTTGAACCCGCTACCTAACTCGAAAACCTAAATTTATATTGCAAATTAATCCCCCATATTCCTAATGTAATTTTTAAAAGGTTTTGACTTATAACAATTTTTTGGGCCTTAGAGGTTTGGCCCAGTTCTGATGGGTGAAGCTGTCCAGACGTGGACCAGTATGTGCAACAATAAACATGAATCAGGAAACAATTGATAACAGATTCCATGTTCAACATAAACAGCCTATAATCATAATTCCAAGCCAAAATTCACACTTTGAAAACTTTGCATACAACTTGTGCTGACATAGAGTCTACAGAACTTCCCTAAGATGATCGGCATGTTCCTCTCGACTTCGTGAATATACAAGAATATCGTCAATGAACACTATCACAAAGGAGTCGAGGAAAGGCTTGAAGACTCGATTCATACGATCCATGAAAGTTTCCGGGGCATTTGTTTTCGTAACATCCTGCTCCCTGATCTTCATTTAATGATACCCAGATCTCAAATCAATTTTGGAGAAGTACTTAGCACCCTGCAGTTGGTCAAACAAGTCATCTATCCTTGGAAATGGGTACTTATTCTTGATCATGGCCTTGTTGAGCTACCGATGGTCAATACACATTCTCAGTGACCCATCTTTCTTCCTTACCAACAAGACCGGTGCGCCCTAAGGCGACACACTTGGACGGATAAAGCCCTTTTCTATCAAATCCTTCAACTGCTCCTTTAATTCTGCCAGTGCCATTCTGTAGGGAGGAATAGATTTAGGCTGTGTGGCTGGCATCACATCAATCCCAAAATCAATCTCCCTGTCTGGTGCGATACCAGGGAGCTCATCAGAAAAGACCTCCGGAAATTCATTTACAACAGACATAGAGTCAAATGTAGGTGCCTCAATATCGATGTCCATAACCCAGACCAAATGGTAAATACACCCCTTGTTGATCATCTTCGTGCCCTTAAGATAGGTAATAAATCTACCCTTCGGCACCATATCATCCCCCTTCCATTCAATAGCTGACTCATTTGGAAATTCAAACCTAACGGTTCTGGTTCGGCAATCAAGCTTGGAAAAACATGAATAAAGCCAGTCCATCCCTATTTTTACATCTTAATCAACCGTTCCCAATTCAATGAGTTCAATCATGGTGTCCCGACCATGCACCGTGGAAACGCAATCCCTATAAACCCGCGCGGCCATAATAGACTCACCAACCAGAGTAGATATAGAGAACGACTCATGAAGTTGTTCCGGTTCTATCCCAAATTCCATAGCAACATAAGGAGTGACATATAACAAAGGGGAACGGTATCAATAAGGGCATATACATCATGAGATTGGACAGTCAATATAGTTGGGACAACATTTGGAGAAGCCTCTGATCTCTGGCAACCGTCAAAGCATAGAAACGGTTGGATCCTCCCTAACACTATGCTCCAACCCTAGCTGCACCACGCCCTGCGGGTGCTGGAGTGCCTCGAGATGGAAGAGGGGTTGCGGATGTAGTAACTGCAAAACTAGTTGGCTGTGTTGTGCCCCTGCCCATAACTCGGGGGGACGAACATCAATCCCTCTGAATGTGACCCCTCAATCCGCACCCATAGCATATGGGTAGTTCCATGTAGCAGATTCCTAAGTGCATCTTTCCACACCTAGGCATAGGGGCCTCCGCTGCTGCTGGAATCTCCCTCCATGCCGACCTGCTGGTAGGATCCCATGTTGCCCTTTAAGGGCCTGAAATGGTTCCACTGCTACTGACTGGACCCTGATGGTTATGCATTGACTGAAGACTGAGCAAAGGACTAGGATGGCCCCAATGACGACCTACCACCACCACCACCACCAGAAGAACCACCAAAGTTGCACGCGAACCGGGCCTTATTACTATCCTCTCGCTCCATTCTATTCTTCAATTTGCGGGTCTCTATCCTCTCGCCACAGAATTTCCCTTTGAAAATCTTCGTGCTGGTTCTACGATGGATTGTGCAGCCTGCGAAATGTTTATGTGGTCGCATAATCATCCTCAAATTTGGTTCAAGTTCTGCTTCACTCCACGACCGATATGTGGCCCACAAAATGGTTCTGCGATCGCTTAGTGGACTGCAGAAATGCCATGTTTTGAAAAATCATTTCTTCAAATCCCCAACCGTTGTACGACCCAAAAAGTTCGTACCGCGGTGAGCTTGCGAGCTGTGAAGAATCTCTACAATCCTCAATCATATTAGCCTACCTCGGCACCACGAAACCCCGAGTTTTAGGTGATTTTTTTTACAGAGCCTTACAGCTTATGGCATTATAGATGAGACTTTTTGCCTTGGCATTCACTTGGATAATAGCTGCTTATTCTTCAGTGTACTCATCTAAATCAAGAGGATCAGATGATACTATGATCTCACCGTCTTTGTCCTTCTTTGGCAGAGCTGGAGGATTTCCCTTTTTGATCACACGACACACCTTAATATCATATGACATAAGGTAGGTTTCATACGCACTTTCCAGTGTGAGAAGTGCTGGCCATTGAAGTAAGGAGGTTGCACCTGAGAAGTTCCTTCTTGGAATAATTCTCCAACGACTGTGTTTGTTGCCATGTCTTTTCCTCAAATGGTGTCAGGCAATATTTATGAGTCCTTGCTCTGATACCAATTGAAAGTATAATAGGGGGGTGAATTGTAACCAATTTATAACTTAGTTGACTAGAAATGAATTAGTCGACTAAACTTCATAGTAGGATCAATTGTAGCAGAAATAAATGGTGTAGAAAGAAAAATAAATGAGGCACAATAATTTTATACTGGTTTAGTACCGGTATGGTACCTATGTCCAGTTCCCTTGATTCACAAGGGTTCTCCTAGATCTTCAATAAGTCTTTACAACAGTGATGGTTTTAGTGCGTTCACCACCAACGATATTCAACAACAATGTTTATCTAGTGTTGACACAACTCTTGTTTTGTTTTCTAACTCGTCCTATCTTTTGCGACACTTGTAGACTCAAGAATACAGTGTTTGTACTAAGAACTAGAAAGGTATAGAAACATATGTTAAGTTGCGTAAGCTTCCTTGTCCTTCTACTTCTTCTTTAATAGTGCTCAATGAGTCTTCTGATTTCTCTTTTCTAGGATAGAAAAAGATCATTGATTGGAGGTCTTTCCATGTGAGGCATAGACTTCTAAGAGTAGGACCCAGGGGTAGCCTAATGAGTCTGGCTTGAGAGGTGTTGCCAGATTCATTCTCAATTTGAAGTTTTGGCTCCTCCAATTAACCTTGTTTAGAGCTTCCGCGGATTTTCCTTGATTGACTATCTTTCCTTGATTGGCTCTCTTTCCTTCCTTGCACGCTTGAGAATCTTTAGCTCATCTGATTGATTGTCTTTCCTTCCTTGTTGCTTGTTTGATTGATTCTTTTTCCATTTGGTATGGAGTTTGAATAACATAGTCGTTGGCTTCCTCTAATGTGCCTGTCTGATTTTCTTTCCTTTCTTGTATTCATTAGAGCTATTGCAAATCTAAACCTAATAGTCTGTTGGTTACAAATGTTTTTATTGGTACTCAAACTGGTAACAACGATTCCCGATTCCAGATGCCTCGTAAACCCAATCAGGTATTCAATTCATTTAATTGAAAATAACCTTGGTTTACAATTGTTCATCATTGTTCCATGAAAGGCACTGTAATTTATTGGGGCCCTGCTAACTCTACCAAAACGAAGGGGAATAATATTTTTCTTTTTAAATATTTTAACAAGTTTTCTTGTGTGTCAATTTGGTGTATATTTAGCCTACATCACCATAACGTTTAGATGGGTTCACTCGGGTTGTGTCCAAATTGACTTGCCATGAAAATTTGTCCATCCCAACCTGCTCAAACTTGGGATGTCCATAAAAGTGTGTAGTCAATTTCCAACTTTTCAACTTCAAGGGATTTCATTGCAAATAATCTTTTTCTCTTTTGACAACCTTTCATGGTTTTAATGCCCTTTCAACTTTATAAATAGAACAACAAAAAGGTGCGTCCTAATACTTTTTAAAATGGTATTTATTGGTAACTTTTGAAATCCCTAGGGCCAATTGTCTCTTCCCTTAAACCTCAACAGCTTGAAATTTAAAGTACAATATGGAAAATAATATTAAATAAATATCAATTTATCACATAAAATAATGTTTTAAAATCACCATTACAGCATATATATATATATAGCCGAGCCGGCCGAACCCAGTAGCTTTTGTATAAACTCTATATTTATCTTAAGAAATCTATTGAAAATGTATAAATTATTAAATTAAAATCTAATAATTTAAAATTCCAAACTCATAAACGTCAAATCTTGGCTGCTTGCGCCCGAGCAATTTCCCACAAGCCACTACTGTTGTTAGGCTTATATGCAGCCAACCAACTACAAGTACTTGAACAAACATGAAACTAGTGGGCTCCATTGATAAAACCTCATCAGTCCCTAAATCCTTAAAAATCTTTTGGTCATTCTATGTGTGTATTAAAATAAGTACCAGGATCTTCATTGATGAGTTGCCTTACCTTTTCAAGCAAGCCATGAATGAGTCCCAGCCTTTCATTTGTTGTTGTGGGGACAGAGTAAAACCTAAGGCAATAAATTCTCTGTGTATTTAAGAAATACTATATTTATTTCTCACTGATAGTTCGTTAGATAGCTTCAACATGACTAGAACAAGACAAGTAGGTACGTAAAATATGTTCAATATTCAAGTGTCTTTGTCCACTCCTACGAACAACTATAAAAGGAAGACAAAATTACTCGAATCTTAATCAAGTAAATCAACAATGGAGATCAATTGCAGTCCGAGACAAAGTTTGTTAATGTTTTTGTTGTTCATTTTTATGTTTGTGATGAGTTTGAGAGGTGATGAAAGTGTAGATGGAAGTAATATTGCTCAAGCTCCAACAATGGCCAATAATACCTACAACATTACTCACGACGTTATCGATAAAAAGGACGGACGCGGAGGAGGAGGAGGAGGAGGCAGTGGAGGGGGTGGGCGCGGGTGGGGAGGTGGCGGTGGAGGTGGAGGTGGAAGTGATGGTAGCGGCCAGGGAGGAGGTGGTGGAGGCGGTGGTGGTGGCAGCCGAGAAGGAGGAGGTGGTAGTGGTGGGGGTATAGGAGGTAGTGGTGGATGGGGTTGGGGAGGAGGTGGGGGTGGGTGGTGGGCATGGGGATGTAGGAAACAGAAAAAGCATAATAATGTAAGAGATCATAGACAATGGCATATGAACAATAATCAAGATTACAAGATAGGGGAATTTGCACAATGCGTGGTTAAAGGAAGATGCAAAGGAATGCGTTTGGATTGTCCTCTTCATTGTGGTGGTCCTTGTTTTTATGATTGCATCCATATGTGCAAAGCTCACTGTCGCCGCCGCCGCTAAGGCCCATTCAAATAGAGCCTTTTTCTTAGAGATATTCCTTCTATCATACAGAACTTCCTATTTTATGTTTTTTTTTTTGTGTTTTTTCTACGATAGTATTATTCCTTCGTATGGTCTCTTTGGTCCTCTAGTTCTTATATCTTACTAGAGATTTAATTAGGTGAATTGTTAGGCTTTTTCGAATTCGGTTGTAATCTAGCAAGTAATATGGTTTACATGTTTCTGCTCACCATATTTGAGGGCTTAAAGATTTCTTTTGGTTTTGGTTGATTATTTTAGCCGCACTTGATGGCAAATCACTTTTTTTCTTTTTTTCAAAAAGGTTGACGTGAGTTTACTAGGACTAATACTTGTTGGTATTAAAGACATTTTCAAGAATTTCATGGGTTTTATGGGAGCTAAATCACTACTAGAATCCCTGTAAAAAGCGACCAAAGATTAGCGATCAAATTTGGTCTGTCAAAAAAAGCGACCAAAGTTGGTCGCCAAACTGCCGAAAATAATAAAAAAAATATTTGAAATACTTTAGCGACCAAAGTTGGACGCTATTTGGTCGCAAATTTAGTCAAACTGTTGACTGGACTGGTCAGACTTGTTTGGTCAAAGATATACTGAGATTAGCAACCAATGGTGGTCGCTTAAGCGGGACCCACATAAATTTTTTTAATAATTTTATTATTATTTTATAAAACTTATAAAATATAAATATATATAATTTAAAACTTGCGACCAAAGTTGGTCGCTAACTGAAGGATAAGTTGATAGCGACCAACATTGGTCGCTAAAGCGGGATCCAGTTATTATATTTTAATAAATATATATTTATTTAAAATAAATTATAAAACATAAATAAATATAATTCAAAAGTTAGCGACCAAAGTTGGTCGCTTAACTAAATAGAGACCAATGTTGGTCGCAAAAGTGGGACCCAGTTCAAACATTTAATAATTTTTATTATTAATTTAAATTTTATTTAAAATATAAATAAATCTGATTAAAATTTAGTGACCAAACTTGGTCGCTAAATTAAATTCATGTACAGTTAGTGACCAACTTTGGTCGCTAAATTAAATTCATTTACAGTTAGCGACCAAAGTTGGTCTCTATATGGTCAAAATTAAAAATCACTTTTATATTTACTATGTAAATAATATATAGTAAATAATATAAATATAAGTCGTTAATACTTTTGTAATACAAGGGATGAATAGTACTACGAAGTGGGCGTGTGTGTCTATATATATAATATATATATACTTACGCTATATTATGCACTAAGTATAAGTGTATTAGGTAATAGCGTATCGAATATAGCTCATATATATATAATATATGTACTTACGCTATACTATGCACTAAGTATAAGTGTATTAGGTAATACCGTATCGAATATAGCTTATTTTTGACCGTTTGACCAAAAGGCGACCAACTTTGGTCGCTTTTGAGTATATAATATATATATATATATATAAAACAGGAAAAAAATTAGGGTTATTTTATTTACTTATTTTCAAATATAGCGACCAAAGTTGGTCGCTTTTTGGTCAAACGGTCAAGAAAGGCGACCAACGTTGGTCGCTATTTTGGTCAAACCAGTCAATACTTATATAGCTACCAAAATAGCGACCGACTTTGGTCGCTTTTTTTAATTGCAAAACTCAAAATCGGGTTTCCCCTCCCAAAATCTTATTTTCTCTCACACAAATTTCCCAACTTCTCTCTCAACTATTTCTCCTCCCCTTCTCTATTTCCCTTACACAAATCAATCCCCCCCACCCGTTGCCACCACTGTCACCGCCGCCGCCACCACTGTTACGCCGCCACCACCACTGTCAGCCACCACCACTGTTACGCCGCCACCACCACTGTCAACGCCGCCACCACTGTTCCGCCGCCCCAGCTGATTTTAGCCTCCTTTTAATCTACCAATGTTAGTAATCTACCTATTAGCTTTTTAATTTTTAAATTTTGCTATATAATTTTATGTAATTTGTTAGAGTTTTTGCCTATTTAGTATTAGGGTTGTTTGTTTGAACTACATTAGGTAATATGAACTTTTTACATTAGGGTTATTTGTTTGAACTACATTAGGTAATATGAACTTTTTACTATTAGCTAATATGAACTACATTAGGTAATATGAACTTTTTACTATTTAGTATTAGGGTTGCTTTTTTGCCTATTAGCTTTTTACTTATATTGAGTTCAATTGTGAAAAGATACAATTCATTGTCTTAGAAGAGGAGCAATACCTAAATAAGAGTACCTAAATTCATGCTTTAAACTATGAATTATACATTTATAAGATAAGAAAAAAGATTTAAAGGGAGGAGTTTATTAATGTATTAACTAATTTAATTTGTTCTTGCTTTATTTAAATAGATGGAACATCGTTCTTGGATGTACAATAGGAATTATCCTAATCAGCGGGGATTGCGGGAGGATTTTGTAGAAGGGGTTGAGGACTTTATTAGACATGCAATGTCACTTCCGCCATACATAAAAGAAGGAGTAATTAGGTGCCCTTGTGTTAAGTGCGATTGTATGATGGAAAACCGGAGGAAGTTAAGGTTCATCTTTATATGAAGGGGTTTATAGTGAATTACTTTGTGTGGACTTATCATGGAGAGATGGATGGTAGCGATGGGATTTCATAACATGGTTCTTGGTGAAAGTAGTAGGTCGAGGGAGAATAGAAATAGTGATTCCAGAATTCATGATATGGTTGCGAATGCTTTTGGAATGCACTTTGGGGGTGAGCCCAACGAAAATGTTGAACAAACTCCTAATGATGAAGCAAAACGTTTTTATGAACAGTTAGAGGAAGCTAGTCGTCCACTACGTGAAGGTCGTCCGCACTCTGAGTTGTCTGTTGCAGTTAGATTACTAAGTATGAAATCTGATTGGAATATTTCTCAAGGATCCATGGACTCTGTCATTGACCTTATGCGTGAACTAGTTGGCGAGGAAATCGAATTACCTGGTGATTTCTATAAGGCAAAGAGATTAGTTTCTAAGTTAGGACTTTCGTCAATGACATGTTATATTATAAAGATGATGCAAATTTAAGCATTTGTAAATTTTGCGGAAAGCCTCGTTTCAAGAGGCTTTCCAGCGGGAAAATGGTCGCTATCAAGGCGATACATTATTTACCTCTTATACCTAGGCTAAAGAGGTTATATGCGTCGATGAGTTCTGCTCCTCATATGAGATGGCACTTTGAAAATAGAAGACCACCTGGTGTTATGTGCCATCCTTCAGATGGAAAAGCTTGGAAGCACTTTGATAGGACATATCCAGATTTTGCTAGTGAACCAAGGAACATTCGGTTAGGTCTGTGTGCGGATGGCTTCACGCCTTTTTCTGTATCTGCGATACCGTATTCATGTTAGCCTGTCTTTCTTACACCTTATAATCTACCACCCGAGTTGTGCATGACTAGTCCATATATATTCTTAAATTGTATTATCCCCGGTCCACGTAATCCGAAAAGTTTGATAGATTTATATTTGCAACCTTTGATTGATGAGCTAAAACAATTGTGGTACGATAGTGTTGAAACATATGACATATCAACCAAGCAGAATTTCAATTTGCGTGCTAATTTAATGTGGACAATTAATGATTTTCCTGCGTATGGAATGTTGTCTGGGTGGATGACTGCTGGGAAGCTAGCTTGTCCTTACTGCATGGAAAATAGTAAAGCGTTCACTTTGAAACATGGCCGAAAGCAATCATGGTTTGATTGTCATCGTCAATTCTTGCCTGAGGGTCATGAGTTTAGAAGAATGAAAAATGCTTTCAAAAAGAATAAACTGGAATATGATTATCCACCTCCGATACTTTCAGGTGATGAAATTTGGGAGAGGGTCCAGAACTTCAGTAAAGTTACTGAAGTTCCACCGCATAGATTCCCCGGATACGGTGTTACTCATAATTGGACCAAACAGAGTATATTTTGGGAGTTGCCTTATTGGAAGGATAATCTTCTCCGTCACAACCTTGATGTCATGCATATTGAGAAGAATTATTTTGACAATTTGTTCAACATAGTGATGGATGTTAAAGGTAAGACAAAGGATAACCCGAATGCTAGAATGGACTTACAAGAATATTGCAGGCGGCCTGAACTACACTTGCAGACAGCAAACAATGGTAACTTATTCAAGCCCAAAGCAAGTTACACATTCACTTTGGAGGAAAGACGACAGATTTGTGATTGGGTAACGAAATTGAAGATGCCTGAGGGTTATGCGTCCAATTTTGGGAAAAAAGTTGATATGGAGGTAGGGAAGTTGAGCCATTTGAAAAGTCATGACTGTCATGTTTTCATGGAGACCTTAGTGCCTATTGCGTTTTCTGGTTTGCCTGAAAGAATCTGGAAACCTATCACTGAGATTAGTTTGTTTTTCAAAGACTTGTGTTCTTCCACATTAAGGGAAGAAAACCTACTCCGGATGGATCAGAACATTCGTGTAACTTCTACTAAGATGGAAAAGATATTTCCATGTGGGTTTTTTGATGTGATGGAACACCTTCCAATCCACCTTGTACACGAGGCACGACTTGGAGGGCCTGTTCAATGCAGATGGATGTATCCCTTTGAGAGGTAATATTATAGTCCATATATAATTTTCTATTTTATTTGAATGTTCTTGGCTAACCTGAAATTATGTAGGACAATTGGCAAATGCAAACAATTTGTTAAGCAGAGGAATAGAATTGAAGGATCTATATGCGAAGCTTATCTTGCAAAGGAAACTGCTCATTTTTGTTCTTATTATTTTGAGAGTAATGTGCCATGTGCTAGGAATAGGCCCAACAGGCACACGGTCGCCCTTACGAATGATCCATTATATCCGCCTATGTCCATATTCAATCAACCAGGCCGATGTTCTAAGGATGGTAGAAAGAGAAATTTGAGTGATATGGAGTTCAAGTCAGCTACACTTCATGTGTTGCTAAATTGTCCCGAAGTAGTACCATTTCTCAAGTAAGTATTGATTTAATAGTTATCAAAATATAAAATTTACTGTGATTACATCTCAATGCAATTACTAAAAATATTTGATGTGTCACAGTCACTTCGTGGGTCAATTTGGCCAAGATGCTGTATATACGGCATTTGATAAGTGGTTCAAACAATTTGTAAGTATATCCTTAAAATATTCTAACACTATGTAGGTAAACAATGTTTGGAAGTTATGCTAACTTATGAATTTTGTTAACAATATGTAGGTAAATGATCCAAATAATGATGTAAATCAATTTTTGAAAGATATATCTTGGGGACCTGGTGTTGAGGTCACAACATATTCCAAGTACGTTGTGAATGGTTATAAGTTTCATACAGAGGGTTGCTCTAAAAATAAAAAAAGCAACAACAGTGGGGTGTGGGTTCAAGGTGGTGATGGCAACCAAGTTGGAGATATTGATTATTATGGTGTGCTCAAAGAAATAATAGAACTAGAATATTCAGGTTGGCCATTTAAGAAAATTATTCTCTTTAGATGCAAGTGGTTTGACCCAAATCCAACAAGAGGTACGAGAGTACACAATCAATACAACATAATTGAGGTTAATCATACGAGGGAGTATAATCGCTATGATCCTTTCATAATTGCACATAATGTTAGGCAAGTGTATTATGCTCCTTATCCATTGAGGCAGAATAAGTCCGATTGGTGGGTTGTAATCAAAACTAAGCCTGTAGGTAGGGTCGAAGTCGAGAATGTGTTGGATGTTGCATATCAAAACGATATCTCCAGTGTTCACCAAATAGTGGACGAACTTTTAGAAAATGATTTGGAACATCCTGAACACATATTGGAAGAAGTTGATATAAATGAAGTAAGAATTATAGAAAACGAGGAAGAAGAATCAACTGATGAAGCTCAAACTAGTGAGGAAGAAGAATTCTCTGACGAGGAAGAAGAATTCTCTGACGAGGAAGAATACGTCGATGAGCTTTAAAAAGTTGGTTTCTTCGATAACTCTCGTTTATAGATAGTTTCCTTATATGTTTCAATCTAAATATGTATTATATTATGCAGATGACAGGCAAGGGTCGAGGTAACAATGAAGGTAGTGGTTCTCGGGGTCGAGATAAGGCTAGGAAGCAAAAGAGGAGGGTAGAAGATACTACTCATCAATCTTTTACACCCTCTTCTGATTTGCCTATCACTATGCCACAGCCTCTACCCCATGGCTATACTGAGCTGCCACAGCATCACCAGCCCTACACCTTCGTGCAGACCCCGGGTGTTTCTTCACAGGGCCATCGGACTGTGCGTCCGACATACAGTCCACCTGCCTCACTACCACGTGGATCCCACCCAGCAGCATCACATGGATCGCATCGATCCATGTCACAGCCACATGGATCACAGCCATCAGCGTCACAGCCAGTCGGGTCACAGCAGTCAGTATCACAGCCACTTGCGATCCGTGCAGCTATGTCGCAGTCACAGGGATCACATCTATCTTCATCAGCGACTCCACCTATTGGAGGCCTTCGTTTGCGGGATAGTAGCTCTGACCCCCCTACTCCTTCCACACATGCCTCTGATACACATGTTTCGGACGATGATGCTGATGCTGCTACTGCTGCTGACGAGGAGGTGCATTATGATCAGTATGGCAGGATCATCATAGTCCCTGAGGGTGATGGGTAAGAGTTATTTGTTATTTTTATGTTTATTTTTTTGTACAGTTTTTACTAAGATATTAATTTGTTTTATTTATTAAATTGCAGGTTCCTCCCGAGTAATATTACTACGAGGATAATCACCAAAGCAACCAGAAAGCTTTATGATGCCCCTTATGCGTCTTGGCGTGAATTCCCATTCTCACTGAAGGAGGCAATTTTCAATGAATTTAAGGTATAAATGTTCTTTTAAGCAGTATAATTATTTATATTTATGATATTTTCATATAATATTTAACTTTTGAAATACAGAGCAAGTGTGTATGGGAACACCAGTATAGCGCGGACGTGGCTGCAAATTTTAATCTCAAAGCTCGCAAGCGGTTGTCGCATTCTTTCTCCATAGCTAGACAGCTGAACCAGAAGCCTGGCTGGTTGCTTCAAGAGTTTTGGGATGATTTGCAAAGGCAATGGCTTACTGCAGAGTTCTTACAGAAGAGCGAAAAGGGAAAGAAAGCTCGCGCATCTGAGAAGGGAGGATCCTTGCACACTGGAGGTGCGGTCAGCCTGGGGACAATAAAAAGAAGAATGGTACGTAATTGCTTAATTTATTTTAATTTTCAAAGTATATCTATTCTATTTATTAATTAAAATTTATGAGTTTTCAGGAAAAGAAGTTGGGCCGTCAGATGAACCAAGATGAGCTATTCAAGGAGACTCATATTGTGAAGAAGAAGAAAGAGACGGATGAAGAAAGGTGGGTCGAGGGACGAGCCTCGACTGTACATGTAAGTTTTCACTTTTCATTAAGTATTTTCATTTACTTTTATATAAATTTTGAAATACTAATTCAATTTACTTTTTCTTATAGGATCGCTTCAGAGTTGAAGCTGAGGAATTCATACGCAGCCAGCCACCTAATGAGTCGGGCGCGCCATTCAAACTTTCGGCCGAGGATGTTGAAAGACTATGGACGCGGGCTGCAGGCGGTCCAAAATGGGGGAAGGTATACGGCCTTCCTACTAAGACATTCCATCGCTATAGGTGTGGAATGCAAGGAATAGGGACTTCCTCGCAAGCCGAGCAACTTGATGGGGAGAGCCTCTCCGCTATGCGGGAGACTGTGACAAAGCTCACATCCGAGCTAGAAGCGTCCAAGGAAAGAGAAAAGCTTAGAGATGCTTAGTACATTGGCGTGGTCGCTCAGTGCCAGGGCATGCAAGAGCAGATCAAAAATCTCCTAGCTGGATCTTTTTCGATTCCCCGGTCTCGGCCATCATCGCCAGAGGCTGCCCGTCCCCGTGCTCGTTCGTCCCGTCCTCCAAGTGGCCGTTCCTCCCGTCCTCCCCGTGATCATTCTTCCCATCATCGACAAATAGACCCTTCTCAATACCGTGATGATGATGAAACTTCATCAGAGGGTGATGATAATGATGTACCAAACAATCAATGAATTTTAGACAATTTGAACTAGACAAATACAATTTGTTTTCCATTGGGTTGTAATAAGAGTTAACTTAGTTTGGTAGTTCTATTGAAATTTACACTTTCTTGGTTTTAATGTAGCTTTTAATGTTGTTTTTGTGTTGTTTGTTGTTGTTGTTGGGTTATTGTTTGGTATTCTTAGTGGAATTGTTGTTTGAATTGTTGTTGTTGTTGCTTGTTAGGGTTTTGGTATGACTGGCAGGTGGTGTAGCTGCCAAAACAGGCAGTTTCTGCCAAAATAATACACAGAAAAGCGACCAACATTGGTCTCTATTTGGTCGCTTTTCACGTTCAAAAAGAATAAATTTCTGGAGAATAGCGACCAACGTTGGTCGCTACTTACCCAGATTTCTACAAAAAACGACCAAACTTGGTCGCTATTTCGTTAAAAAAATAAAATTTCTGGTGATATAGCGACCAACGTTGGTCGCTAAAGTACAAAAAATAAATTAAATTCATGTATTTAGGGACCAAAGTTGGTCGCTAGTTTAATAAAATATATAAATTATTGAATAAAAAAGTGATCAACCTTGGTCTCTAGTTTCCAGATTTTAAAATATAATATTTGGGTTAGAGACCAAAGTTGGTCGCTTCTTAATGATTAATAATAAATAAATAAATAAAGTATTTTATATTTAGAGACCAACTTTGGTCGCCAAATTTATATTATTAAATTAATAAAGCGATCAAAGTTGGTCTCTATAGTCAATATCCGGAATATCTGGTCCATTTAGCTTAGAGACCAATGTTGGTCGCTAATTAGCGACCAAGTTTGGTCCCTAAATAAAAGAGACCATCAATATAGCGACCAGGCATGTTTGGTCGCTTTTGGGCCTATAAGCGACCAACTTTGGTCGCTTTTTACCGGATTTCTAGTAGTGAATATTCTTTTGACAGAATGGCCTAATGGCCCCATAAATTTCGGGTTTTCAAGCTAGCTACCAAACTTACCAGTTTTTCATTTTAACGCCTCTACTTCATAGAATGATTATTACTAACAAATAAGTTTAGACAGAAATGATAACAACACTTATTCATTAAAAGTGATCTTAATTGCTAAAATACTTTAGAGAAGATTTTCAGTGGTAATGCGGAGAGATATTGGAAAATCTGTTTTTACGGTTTTGAAAAATAGCTGGAGAACCATGTCCAGTAAGAGTTTCTTTGGTTTTGATAAGGCAATTAACCAAAGGTAAACATACATTCTAATGAACACTACAAGACTTTATAATTTTAGCTAATTAATAAAAGGAAATTATATTAAAATTTAATCAGGATAATTACAGAGAGGAACTGAACGTGGTTTTTCCACAACAAGATAACATAGACAAGATATGATCCATATCAACTTGAGGAAAATTACAGCACTACAAGCGCCACAGATCTTCAATTGTTTTAAAGACCAAGGTGGAGAGTCAAATAAACTAGATCTGATGCAATACTCATTTTTTCAATCAACATTTAGGAACTTTTCACAAATAATACGAAAAAAGTAATCTACTTTATTCCAAATTTCATGTAAAACTTCTGGAACATCCATAACGAGCTAGGGCTTTGCCTGCTCCTCCACCCGTATAATAAGTTGTTTACCATTAAAGGTTGTGGTTGGTCGGATAAGATCCCTCTGCTCTTTTTCGTAAGTCTCTAGTTCAAGTCTTAAAGATGGAAAAACTCCTAGAGGGTTGGAGCTACGGTTCCAAAGGGGTTCATATATAAGGTCATTTTTTTAATGTATATATATGTATTAAAAGTTGAATCCCCTAGCTTCTTTACGTATTTACTTGTTTTATTTTTTGAATTTCTTAGGTAAAAATCTTGCTTCCTCCATATGTCTTACATGGCACAAAGTCGAATTAATCGGAGCCCCAATGCGAGTACCGATAATCGAGTGAGAAACAAAAAAAACGTGATTTAAACGAAAAAGAACTTATTAATTGGGGAACTTGAAGTAAGGTTTCTGACTCTCTTAGATGGGTGAAATTGCAAGAGAATAATGGGGGAAAACAAAGATTAGCGTGCCACTTTACTTTCCGTATTACACTTTTGAGATGCACTATAAGTTTTGTGTGTGTGATGTCTGGGTGTGTATATTATATAATACGTATTGTTTAAGTTTAATCCATTACAGATATAAAATTAGCTACCTAATTAAGTCGCATAAGTGAATAGTTTGTAATTGTTTAATAAATAGTATAAGTTTGTGATCTGAAAAGAAAAAGTGAGAAATTTGTTGGAGAATTGATTAAATTACAATAAATATGTAAAAAAGATAGTTATTCGATAAACGTATAAAACTTACGCATATTCTTTTTCTTCAAAGAAATCTGTTCTCACAAGTCTCATTTCATAATAATACAGTTATTTGACAAAATCTGATTCTAATACTCAATTATAATATACTAATTCTCTGATTATCAAGCCAACAACAACAACAACTAACAACAAAAGAGGGCGGTGGTAGTGTACTATAATATTTTATTCATTTAGTTTGGCCACGCCTACTTAGTGGAAAGCTAGTTTTGTACAAGCACTGATTGATTGGTAGGACAATGCAGAACAATGATTCCATTCAATCAAACGAATTCTAACGTTTGACGTTTGATGTCATATAGTGCTTCTTTTTTGGGAGTATATTGCTATTTATTTGGATAGTTCTTTTAATTTATTCTAATACTGGAAGAGAAACCTAATACCCAAAAGCTCTAAAGGCTGGAAGTAAGGGGAATGATCCTATCAGAGGATGAGCTGAATATAAAGTTTATGAATTTCGAACTTGACGCTCGAATTTAAAGCACGTCTTAGTTTCTGGGTACAAAATTAAATATTTAAACAAGTTTAGCGAATTTTCTTATATAAAACAAAGTCTAAACAATAATTACTGACCGAACTAGACATGACACCCTACCTCAGCCCCCGCATCACAGGAGAAAACAATATTAATAGCATGTTCCTTACATCAATATTAGTTGAAATAGTAGCTAGGAGACATGGGTGAGTTAGGTAGGAAGTTTTCCTTCGTATCATGTTTGGCCTAAATATTTTGGAAAATATTTTCCTCATGAACTCATTTTCCTCCAATTGGAGGAAAATGTTTTCCCTATCAAGAAAAGCGAAACACTTTCCAAAACTCCTTCTCAACCGTCCCCATCCTATTCTCCATCCCCACCAATTAACCCCCACCAACCCACCCCACCCCACCCTAAATAAAAATATTATTACTAGCACTTTCATTTCATGTTATAGATAGATTTTTTTTTTCTTTTCCACAAATGAATAATTTTTTCATGACATAAAAAAGTTTTTTTTTTCATTAAAAAGAAATACTTTCTTTTCATGTAGCAAATGTATTTTTCTCATTTCAACAAAAAAAAAGTATTTTCTTTTCATGATGTAATTTTTTTTTTCATTTCAACAAAATGAGTATTTTCTTTTTAAGATGTAGAAAAAAGAATTTCTTTTATTTTAAAAAAATGAGTAATTTATTTTTATGTTGTAGAAAGAATACTTTCTTTTTCAACCAAAAAAAGAGTATTTTCTTTTTAGTTTTGGAGCACAAATTTCAACGTTATTTTTGCGAAAAAAGTAAAACAACACATTAGTTCCTTTGGGTTTGTATGAATTTTGAGAGACTTAGGGGATGGTGGAGCGGGGAGGTGAGGAGATTAGCATAAAAAATAATTTCCTAAAAAGAATATTTTTTTTACTCTCTAACCAAACAATAGAAAATATTTTCCACTCACCAACCAAACAAGAAAAAATAAGTGATAAAACCACTCATTTTCCATGAAAACATTTCCTAGGAAAAAAATTTTCCATGAAAAACATTTTCCTTCATGCCAAACGCATCCATGTTTCTCTAGTATTTTCATGTAACGACCCGGCCGGTCGTTCTAAAAAAGGCGTAAGGTCTTGAACAGCTTCATATTATGTGAATCGACTTGCGTGCATGGTTGGAAGAAGGAATCTAGTTTTGGAAGCATAAGCGGTGAGAATTAGACCAGAATGTAACTTTTGTGTAAACGACTCCGAAATGAGTTTTGGATGATGTCAGCAGCTTCTTATGGTAATTTTGGACATAGGCGCGCGTCCGGATTTGAATTTGGAGGTCCGTAGAGTAATTTGAGGCAGATCGGCGAAAGTTGGAAAAGTTGAAGTTTGGAAAATGGAGAAGTTTGACCCATAGTTGACTTTAGTGATATCGGGGTCAGAATGCGATTCTGAGAGTTGGAGCAGCTCCGTTATGTCATTTGGGACTTGTCTGCAAAATTTGGCGTCATTTCGGGTTGGTTTTATTGGTTTCGGCACGAGTTTTTGAAGTTGGAAGATTTGAAAGTTCATAAGTTCGATTCATGGCGTGATTTGCATTTTCGGTGTTGTTTGATGTGATTTGAGACCCGGAGCGAGTCCGTGTTAGGTGATAGAACTTGTTTGTGTGTCTAGACGGGGTGCCGGGGGCCTCGGGTGTGTTTCGGATGGGCTATGGGCCAATTTCTTCTATTTTTGGATTGCTGGTTTCTGGTGTCTGGTGTCCTCTTTCGCGATCGCGTGTCCCAGTTGCGATCGCGTAGTGTCCTGTTGATCTGCCCCATTCTTCGTCATCGCGTTCGCATAGTACCTTCGCGATCGCGAAAGTCTGCTTCCTTCTTCTTTGCGTTCGCAGTCCCTCATTCGCGTTCACATAGTATAATTTAGGAGCTGGGGGTTGGTGGCTATTTATTCTTCGCGTTCGCGTCAATCACCCCGCGTTCGCGAAAGCTTCTGTCTCTTATTCTTTACGTTCGCGCCCCTTAGCTCGTGATCACGATAGGCAGCCTCATTTTTCTTCTTCGCGAACACGAGCCTTTCTCCGCGTTCGCGATGCATAGTCACCTCGGTAGAATATAAGTTTTCCAAATCGAGGGTTAGGACATTTTTATCATATTTTGACTTGTAGAGCTCGGTTTTGAGCGATTCTTTGGGGGTTTTTATAGGAAATTCGATTGGGTAAGTGTTCTTCACCTAGAATTTAATATATTCCATGATTTTATCTTTGTCTTTATCATTTAATTTGTGTTTTGAGTTGAGGAAAATGTTGGTTTTTGAAGAAAGTTTTCAAAATAAAAAATCACGATTTGAAGGGCGAAATGCTATCGGATTTTGATAATTTTTGTATGGTTGAACTCATATCGGAATGAGTATTCGGTTTTTGTAAAATTTGTCAGGTTCCAAGGTGCGGGCCCGGGGGTCGACTTTTGGACCGATTTTTGGATTTTGTTAAAGATTGAGACTTTATGATCTGGAATAGTTTCTTATGAGTTTTATTTGTGCTTTGAAGTTCTTTTGGTTAGATTTGAGCCGTCCGGAGGTCTTTTCACCCAAGAAGTTCATTTTAGAGTATCGGTGAGTCTTCTTTGAGGTAAGTATCTTGCCTAACCTTGTGTGGGGGATTTCTCCCTTAGGATTTGAGTCTTCTATGTTGATTGTAGTTTGTGTACGCGAGGTGAGGAGTGCGTGATCGGACTTATTTGTGGAAAATTGGCCTTTTAGGGTTCTTAGGACCTTACATTCACTAAGTAACAAGTTGTTCTTGATATGATTGATTTTCCTATTTGCTAGTTTCACCTCTACATGCTTAATTGAAATTAATTTCTTTATGATTCACTCGTATTGCCTATTTGACTCTTATTTGACTTAACTGAAGATTTTTACCTCTCCTATTGACATGCTATCTTTTTATAAATGCCTATCTTTATATGAAATTGTTATTGTCTCATCCTATAATTGTTTAGTCTTAATTAAGGTTGCGATTATCTTTCTGCCAATTATCCTTAACTGAATTGTTGAACAACCTTCGTAATTGCTCAACCTTGAAAGAAGTTAGATATCCTATATTTCAGCTGACACAGCACTATTTGGAATTATTCGACTCGTGTTGGCTTCCTTGTTGTTGAATCGTATATTATGGAGTTGTTGCTACATTTTAGTTTTCCCTTATTAAGTTGTTCTCTTTACACCTAGGATTCCTTACTGTGCTTATCCCTTGTGAATGAGTTCTATCATTTCTTTATGATATAAATTTCTTGAGTTGAGTTACTTTCCGTACTTTGTATTATTGTCATTGTTGTTGTTGTACTTGTTGTGGTGATGCACGAGGTTCTTACCGTGCTGTAACTCTTATCTCGTTTGGTTGAGTAGCATATTTACTTTGGAACTACGGAACGGTATTCCGGGAGATCCCCCTGTACTGCATATTTACTTTGGGACTACGGAACGGTATTCCGGGAGATCCCCCTGTACTGCATATTTACTTTGGGACTACGGAATGGTATTTCGGGAGATCCCCCTTGTACTGCATATTTACTTTGGGACTACGGAACGGTATTCCGGGAGATCCCCCTGCACTGTATATTTACTTTGGGACTACAGAACGGTATTCCGGGAGATCCCCCCCCCCCCCGGTATTGCATATTTCGAAAGTTAAATTAAGTGCAATGTCATTTTTTTCACTCAAACTATTTCGAAAGTAAATTGATCTTGCAGATCTTTATATATTGATATTTTTGCCACGGGAGATGTCTGTGTGGTTGTGATAAAAATATGGCCACGAGGTGCTATGGAAATATGAAAGTGGGCTGAGACAAGTATTGTATGATTATGAGATGCGGTAACAGAGGGTGACTTATATTCGCAAGATATTCATATGAAAGGATTATATTCTAAAGGTATTTATTTTGAAAAAAACTATGTCTGAAAGATATTTATTCGAAGGAAATATATTCGAAATATCTTTAATGGGAAGGATTATATTCTAAAGATTTCTATTTCAAAACTTATTGGTCAAACCTTTAATTTTTGAAGGATTTAATTAATTGATTGGAGTTTGTTGGCTAAGACCTGATGTGAAAACTGTCCTAGTTGCTGAGTTATTACTTTTCTTTACTCTATTTGTTATTTCGAATTTGGGTTGTGTTTCTGTTCACTCTTCTGTGTCCTTATTATGGTGTTCCGCTGTTACTTGTTGTTTCCTTCTTTATCAAAATTATTGTATTGTTTGTCATATCGCGTAGTCTTTATATAGATATCATGTTCTGTTGTTTCTATACTTAAACTTGTCAGTTTATTAGACCGATAGGTGTCTTGACTGTTCCTCGACACTACTCTACCGAGGTTAGTCTTGATACTTACTGGGCACTGCTGTGGTGTGCTCATACTATACTTCTGTACATTTTTGTTCAGACCCAGGTAATTGCTCGTTAGTAGCTGTGCAGATAATTATTGTGGAGACTCACGGTAAACCTATTGCTGCGTTCGCAGGCTTCGGAGTCACCTTCCTATTTTTGTAGTCACACTGTTTACGTATTTCCAAACAGTTGTATTTGGAAGTTGTAGTAAACTCTGTAGAGCTTATGACTTGTACTACCGGTTTTGGGAAATTGTAAATTTTGTAAGGATTTCTATATCAAGACTGTTAGATTTTCTGTATTGTTATTGTTATTCTGTGAATGTTAGGCTTACCTAGTCCCTAAGACTAGGTGCCATCACGATACTCAACGGAGGGGAAATTGGATCGCGACAAGTTGGTATCAGAGTTCTAGATTCATAGGTGCTACGAGTCATAAGCGAGTTTAGTAGAGTCTTGCGTATCGGTACGGAGATGTCAATGCTACCTTCGAGAGTCTAAGGAACTGTTAGAACAATCTCACTTATTTCATTCCTATCGTGCAAGATTATTGATCTCGGATGTTTGAACTTATATCAATCCATTCTCTCACCAATGGTGAGGACACGAGCTGTAGTTATCGATGGTGCTACTCCCTGAGTAGGTGTTGCCAGAGGCAGAGGCAGAGGCAGAGGCCAACGAGGAATACGTGCCATAGCCAGAGTACCTACCAGAGTAGCAGTTGAGGCTCGCCAGTAGCTCCAGTTGAGGGGAGGTACCGGAGGTGCCTGTTGTTATCCCCGGACTTTAGGAGACTTTAGCATTTTCCTGAGCATGTTTGGTACATTGGCTCAGGCGGGGTTGATTCCAGTTTCACCAGCTACTTCACAGACCAGGGGAGGGACTCAGACTCCAGACGCCCATACTCCAGAGAAGCGAGTTCACGTTGGTCAGGTTCTAGGTGTCATGGCGACATAGCCGGTGGTTCCAGTATAGCGCATGGTCAGGGCAGCATCATCCGAGGAAGGGCAGCATAGATTTGCAAGGTTCAAAAAATTTGACCCTCCTGCATTTAGTGGTTTGGCTTTAGAGAGTGCACGGGGTTTCATAGAGGAGTGCCATCGCATTCTCTGCACTATGGGTATTGTTGAGATGAGTGGACTTGATTTTACTACGTTCCAGCTTAAGGGAGCGGCTTATCAGTGGTGGTGGGCATATGAGTTGGGTAGCCCGGCCGATGAAAACTTCACTTACATGGTTCAGTTTTCAGAGATGCTTTTGAGAGATTTTCTACCTCAGTCCCTTCGGGATGCATGGCACACGGAGTTTGAGCAGTTGTGCCAGGGCACTATGTCAGTATTAGAGTATGCCGTCAGATTTAGTGATTTGGCCAGACATGCACCTGCCTTGCTCGCTGCAGTTAGAGAGCAAGTCCGTAGATTCATTGAGGGTCTCAGGCATGATATTCGGTTTAGCATGGCTCGGGAGTTGGAGTCAGATATTTCGTGTCAGCAGGTGGTACGGATCGCTCGCCGGTTAGAGGGCATATTGGATCCGGAGCGAGGGGACAGATAAGATCAGGAGATAGAGTATAGGGAGACGAGGAGGCCTCGTAGACCAGAGAGATCTGATGGTCCTTATTTTGGAGGCACGGTGCGATATGGTAGAGGTTTCGTGGGTCAGCCAGTTCAGTTTGCGCATCAGGCTTTGCATAGTGATTCAGATGTTCATGGGTCTCAGAGTACCTGTACCGCACAGTTCCCACAGCCACATTAACAGCGAGGTTGCTTTGAGTGTGGAGATACTAGCCACATAGTGAGAGATTGTCCTAGACGTCGGGCAGATGTGTCACAGCGAGGTATTTAGGCAAGTAGAGGGCGCCTAAGAGAGGGAGGCCCGACCCATTGATGTGTTTCATTGGTAGTCTTGAGGGCGTTGCGCCAGATGATTGTCATACTGGTATGCTTTCAGTTTGTTAAAGAGGAGCACCATCCATATTTTGTTACAGTTCTTCTTATCGGGATGAGTTCCTTTATTTGTTGCTCCACTTATGGGTGCGTTTCATGATCTGGCACTTTGTTTACGTGTTTTCCCCTGTTGGGAGATTTTATGAGTGGTAGTCGTGCCTATCATTGTTTTTATTCATTATTGATTGTTAGGAGACTATTAGTAAATTCCTATTGTCCATTACGGTAGGCTTGATGTGATTTCTATGAATTTTTTGTTACGAGCTGTGATTTTTATGCTCCACCGGTGTGGGAGCTAGTACATGTTGTAATTTTGTTGACGGAATTGATTTAGTGAAAGGTTTTAGGTTGTTTGATGTATATCCTACTTGTGATTTAGAGTTGAGGGCAGGACCCTCGTGATTTCATGTGATTTGATATGTTCGAACCGGGCTGTGTACCGCGGTGGAAGTTATATCAAGATGAGATCCCTGTGATTTGCTCATATATTTTGAGTTTTCCTTGTGTTGATTCGTAGAATTGTACTGTTAGAGAGTTGTGCCTGTCGGGCTTGTTTGATAGTTCTCTTATGTATTTCTCTTCACATATTCAGTCATTTTCGTTCTATGCTTCTTGAGTTTTAGCTTGTGGGGTGTGTGCCCGTTGGAAATAGTTGTGACTTGTTGATTCGGGTGTTTGGTTTTGGGGTTTTCATGGTTCTTGTATGATCGTCAGTGTTGTGGAGGTTTGAAATGGGTTCCTATTGGATATGAGGCTAACTGTCGGTGCTGGGTTGATTTCGGGCAACTCTTGTGATCAGAAAATGATATTATAGGCCTGTGTGTGGTGTGTTATGTTGTGTGGTCGTACCTTATGGGTGTAGCCATGAGTTGTTGCAGCTGGTTGAGACTGATACCAGATATGGATTTCGAATTGGATCTTTTGGAAATTGATGGGAGGGGAGAATTTTGGCTATAAGGCTTATCAATGTTGGTAGAAAGGCTAAATTATAGTTGAGATGGTGTCGTCGGGATTATGTGAATTGGGGTGACGTGGGGTCACCCACAGGTATATGTTGGGAGTGTGCATTCAATGATTTGAGGACTTCGAGGCGAATCTTGGCACGTTCGAGGACGAACATTTGTTTAAGAGGGGGAGGATGTAACGACCCAGCCGGTCGTTTTGAGAATTTAAGCTCCGTTCAGAGGCGTAAGTCTTGAACAACTTCATATTATGTGTATCGACTTGCGTGCATGGTTGAATTCAGTTACCGATTGATTCGGAATCAAATTGCAAGAAGGAATCTAGTTTTGGAAGCTTAAGCAGTGAGAACTTGACCGGAATGTGACTTTTGTGTAAACGGCTCCGGAATGAGTTTTAGATGATGTTAGCAGCTTCGTATGGTAATTTTGGACTTAGGTGCACGTCCGGAATTTGATTTGGAGGTCCGTAGAGTAATTTGAGGAAAATCGGCGAAAGTTGGAAAAGTTGAAGTTAGGAAAATGGAGAAGTTTGACCCATAGTTGAATTTTGTGATATCGGGGTCGGAATGCGATTCCAAGAGTCGGAGCAGCTTCTTTATGTTATTTGGGACTTGTCTGCAAAATTTGGCGTCATTCCGGGTTGGTTTGATTGGTTTCGGCACGAGTTTTCGAAGTTGGAAGATCTGAAAGTTCATAAGTTCGATTCATGGCGCGATATGTATTTTCGGCGTTGTTTGATGTGATTAGAGACCCCGAGCGAGTCCGTGTTAGGTGATAGAACTTGTTTGTGTGTTTAGACGGGGACCCAGGGGCCTCGGGTATGTTTCTGATGGGCTAAGGGCCAATTCTTCCATTTTTGGATTGCTGGTTTCTAGTGTCTGGTGCCCTCTTTCCCGATCGCGTAGTCCCAGTCGCGATCGCGTAGTGTCCTATTTATCTTCCCCATTCTTCTTCATCGCGTTCGCATAGTAGCTTCGCGATCGCGAAAGTCTGCTTCCTTCTTCTTCGCGTTCGCATAGTAGAAATTAGGAGCTAGGTATCACATCCTTAGTTGTTAACTAAGTACACATGTGGCACTTGACAACTCGCACACGATCTTGCACAACTTTCCCACGTTCTTGCTATGCCAAGTTAGCCTTACTACACTCTAAGAGAATGGTAGAAAGAACGCAAGAGAATTGTAAGGAAGCTTTGTATTAGAGAGAACTTGAATTGTTTGCTTGGTGAATTACAAATGAATGTCCCCCTTTATATACTAGTCACCCAGGGGCTAGTGTGTAAATATTAATTGTTACACAAGTCCTTAATATTTACAAGATAAGGGCTTTCTCTAGAATTCTCTACAAGCCTAGAAGATTCCAAGGACTTTCCTAACAAATCCATAAGGATCTAGGTTCTTCCTAAGGAAAGGTCCATACTTCTCTAGAATCTTCTCACAAATGTTAAACTTCTTCTTATGTAAGCTTCCACATGGCATTAATATATGCCAAATGGCGCCTATGTGGCATGATGACATAACGGGTCATCACACTCTCCCCCACCTAATATTGCGACGACCGCGGCACAATGCTGCTGCATAAACTCTCGGATCTTATATTTGAATTTCCATAAGTCTTCATATCGTTCCCATGTGGCCTCTTCCGGTGATTGCCCCTTGCAATGGCGAGGAACATAAATATGGCTTTTGCCCTTGTTTTTGCCTGGCCTGGTAATCCATAATAGCCTCAATCTCCCGATCATGTGAGGCGGTGATAGTCATAGGCGCTCGACTTGATTGGCCCCTACTCGGATCATCCTTATCTTCATGATATGGCTTAAGCATGCTGGCATGGAAGACAGGGTAGATCTTAAGATATGATTGCATGTCAAGCTTGTATGAGGTCTTGCCTACCTTGGCAACGATCTTAAATGGCCCCTCATACTTGCGAATCAGATTCTGATGCATGCCCCGTAGTGCCTTGAACTGTCTTGGGTTAAACATCACCACGACCATGTCCCCTATAATCCGTGGGATGGCGCTTACGGTCCGCAAACTTCTTCATCTTCTTAGCTGCCCTATCCAAGTAGGACTTAGCAGTGCCAAGCTGGTCCTCCCATCCTTTGGCCATATGATAAGCCCCCAAACTCCTTCCCTCGAACGCAACTGGTAATGAATGTGGAGTTTGTGGTTGTTGGCCTGTGGTTAGCTCAAATGGTATGCGCCCCGTGGAATCACTCCGCTGAAAGTTATAAGAGAATTGAGTGATCTCTAGGAGCCTTTCCCAATCATTCTGATGTGCGCTCATAATGCCTCAAGTAGAATTCTAGTAAGGCATTGACCCATTCCGTTTGTCCATCTATCTGTGGGTGGAAACTAGTGGAGAAGTGCAATTTCGTGCCAAGTATGTCGAATAACTCTCTCCAAAAGTTTCCAGTAAAACGGGGGTCTCGATTATTGATAATATGCCTTGGTAAGCCCCAATACTTCACCACGCCCTTAAAGAATAGCTTGGGGGCTTCCTTGGTAGTGCAACCCGGTGAGGCGGGCAAGAAGGTGGCATATTTAGAAAATCTATCCACGACCACCATAATAGTAACATAACCATCGGACTTCGGTAGACAAGTGATGAAGTCCATAGTGACGCTCTCCCATGGACGCACTGCAACTTGAAGTGGCTCCAAAAGTCCTCCGGGCTGTTGTTGTTCAATCTTGTCCTGTTGATAGACAAGACAAGTCTGCACATAGCACTCTATGTCATCTCGCATGCGTGGTCAATAGTAGCTCGACTCAACCAAGGCCCTAGTGCGATGTTGACCCGGATGACCAGCCCACATTGTGTCATAACTCTCGCTTATTATCCATCATCTAATGTCTCCAAACTTAGGCATGTAGACCCGCCGACCTATGGTAAGTAGTAGGCCGTCTTCTATCCAAAACCGTCTCGTCTTGCCTTTGTTGGCTAACTCGATAAGTTGTTTGGCTGCTGGATCATGCTACATGCCTTCTTTTATAGCCTCCCGAATGTCCCATCTTGCTGAAGTGATTGTAGCAAGCTCGGCTTTTCGGCTCAACGCATCGGCTACAACATTACCTTTGCCCGGCTTATACTCCAGCGCATAATCAAACTCGGCTAAGAAATACTGCCACCTAGCCTATTTTGGTGTGAGTTTCTTCTGTGTCTGAAAGTAGCTAGTAGCCACATTGTCGGTCTTGACCACGAACCTTGAACCGAGAAGTAAATGTCTCCATGTACGAAGACAATGCATAATGGCAGTCATTTCCTTCTCTTGCACCGTGTAACGCCGCTACGTCTCATTTAACTTGCGGCTCTCAAACACTATGGAATGTTTATCCTGCATCAGGACACCCCCAATGGCGAAGTCTGAGGCATCTGTGTGCACCTCAAATGTCTTGGCAAAGTCAGGTAACGCCAAGACTGGCTCCTCTGTTACACCTGCCTTAAGGCCTTCAAATGACTTTTGACAATGCTCCGTCCAGACCCATGGCTTGTTCTTCTTTTGTAGCTCAGTAAATGGTGCGGCCTTGGCTGAGTAGCCAGTAATGAACCGACGATAGTAGTTAACAAGGCCAAGGAAAGATCTCAACTCAGTTACCTTTGTAGGTGCCTCCTACTGTTGGATAGCACGTACCTTAGCCCCGTCCATGCGTAGCTCACCATTGCTAATCACATGGCCCAAAAAGTGCACCTTTGATTGTACGAACTCACATTGCTCCTTCTTGATATAGAGCTCATTCTCCCACAAGACTTGGAAAACCTTCCTTAAGTGCTCCATGTGCTCCTCCAAGGTGTTGCTGTAGATGACTATGTCGTCTAGGTAGACTACCACGAACTGATCAAGGTAGGGATGGAAAATCATGTTCATAAGGGTGAAAAATGTGGTCGGTGCATTGGCTAAGCCAAAGGGCATCACCAACTACTCAAAGGCTCCATATCTCATCACACATGTTGTCTTTGGCTGATCCCCTTCCTCAATGCGAACCTGGTAGTATCCCTTTCGAAGGTCCACCTTGGTAAAGTACTTGGCTTGCACAAGTCTATCAAACAAGTCAGCAATGAGTGAGATCGGGTACTTATTCTTCACTGTGACCTTATTAAGTGCTCGGTAGTCTATGCATAAATGCAACGATCCATCCTTCTTCTTCTGAAACAATACTGGTGCGTCAAAAGGTGCCTTTGATGGGCAAATGTGACCAACATCTAGCAGCTCTTTCAATTGTTTCCTGAGCTCTTCTAACTCGGGAGGTGCCATACGATATAGGGCAAATGCGGGTGGCTTAGCCCCTGGCTCCAACTCAATCTTGTGATCCACCTCTCGCCTAGGCGGCAAGTGCTTAGGCAACTCCTCGGGCATGACATCTTTGTTTTCCTCAAGGAACTTCTCTATGCAAGGCGGCACTTCTCTTGAAATTCTTGTCTTCCTCTAGACTTGCAATGGTTTCCACGAACGTCGGCTCCCCCTTCTTGATCCCCTTGACAACCTGCATAGCTGAGAGTTGTGCTTGGATTTGTCCGTGCGGCATAGTCACTGTAGGTACCGTGCAAGATCCTTCTCGATCCATAACCAAGAGACATTGGAGGTAGGGGTCGATCAAAGTATGACAATGACTAAAGAACTCTTGCCCCAGTATGATGTCAAAGATATTCATAGCGATTACGGTAAAGTTTGTCATACCTTTCCAAGTTGCCAATTTGACACCAACTCCATTAGCTACCCTACGAGCATTTTGTACCTCGGCATTCACGGTCATGACGTGGGAGTTAGTTGGAACAAGCTTCAATCTAGTCTCCTTGCGGCAGCCTCAGTCACGAAATTATGAGTTGCTCCAGTATTCACCATTGCACGAGCGGGCTTGTTGTTTATGGTGACATCTACGTACTGATTGCCATTCTCGGTAGGTTGGATAGCATGCTTCGTGTCAACACCACATAATTCGATCATACCTAACTGTGCAGTTCCCAGACTCTCTCCTTATGGCTGCTCCTTCCGTTCACGGACCATGGCACTGAGGCTCTTGAGGTCAGGACAATTCTTGAAGCCGTGTGGACCTCCCCATATATAGCATCCCTTCTTCTCGGCCTGTGCCTTCTTCTCGGCGTAGCCCTGACGACCACTCAACTTTTTGGAATCTTGAGTCTTGGAGTATCTTTGTCGTATCTCCTTGCCTTTGCCACGGTCTCCCCCACCTCTGACATAGCTAACCTTTAACTCCTTGCCTTTGCCTTTGTCATGCTTGTCATGCCCGAAATCCATCAATGATTCAGCCTCCACTATGGCTTGGTCTATATCCGCAACTTGTTGACATAGTAACTCTTGTTTAGCCTAATTTTGCAACCCGTCCATGAAGTGGAACAACAAGTCATCATTGGTCAGGTTGGGGAATTTGAATCATAAGGGTAGTGAACTGCTTGACATAGTCACGTATGCTCCCTATTTGCTTCAACTCCCTGAGCTTGCACCTTGCCTCGTACAAGACATTGTTTGGAAAGAACTCTCGCTTGAACTCGGCTTTGAACTGATCACACGTGCTNCTCCACCATAACATGGCAGTCTTTGAGAGGTACAACACGGCAGTGTTGATCTTGGCCTCGCCGTCCCTCACTTTTCCGTGCTTGAAGTAGTTCTCCAAGTGCCAAAGGAAGTTTTCCACTTCTTGTGCATCACGAACACCTTTGAACACCGGGGGTTTGGGAGCCTTGATCTTGGCCTCCCTCGTCACCACAATATTGTCGGCTGCCTCAGTCACGCCAGCATTTATATGCTCATCGAGTGACTCTATCTATGCCTTCATAGAATCGATGGTACTCGAAGCCTCCATGAGTCTGCACTCTAAGGCAGTGATGGTCTGCCTTAGCTCCATCTCGGTCTATGTACGTCCCTCCAAGTCATTTCGGATACTCTCAATCTCTTCAAGAGTGTGCCCCTCAAGAACGCTAAGGGTGCATTCCATCTTCCCCAAGCATTGGCCAAAGATCTCCACGGCATCCATCCATCCCCACGTTCATCTTCATCACCCACTCTTTACCGAGCGAGACGTCCTCGGGCAGGACCTCCACTTCATCCGCGCTTGCCTCAGTGATAGATGGTTCTTGGAATGTAAGCCCTTCATTTGACACAACCTCAGGTGGCACCTCCTGGCTCTTTTAGTGGCAATCCACTTTTTGCTATGGCCGCTCTTGCCAGCAGCATCCTAGATGACGTTGGCTTGGGTGTTGGCAGCGTTAATTTCTCCGTCGTTCGCCATTCCCTTAGTTGCAACCTTTGCTCTGATACCACGTTGTCACGTCCGTAGTTGTTAATTAAGTACACGTATGGCACTTGACAACTCGCTCACGATCTTGCACAACTTGCCCACGTTCTTGCTATGCCAAGTCAGCCTTACTACACTCAAGATCGCTAAGAGAATGGTAGAAAGAACACAAGAGAATTATTAAAGGAATCTTTGTATTAGAGAGAACTTGAATTGTTTGCTTGGTGAATTACAAATGAATGGCCCCCTTTATATACTAGTCTCCCAGGGGCTAGTGTGTAAATATTAATTGTTACACAAGTCCATAATATTTACAGGATAAGGGCTTTCTCTAGAATTCTCTACAAGCCTAGAAGTTTCCAAGGACTTTCCTAACAAATCCATAAGGATCTAGGTTCTTCCTAAGGAAAGGTCCATACTTCTCTAGAATCTTCTCACAAATGCTAAACTTCTTCTTATGTAAGCTTCCACATGGCATTAATATATGCCAAATGGCGCCTATGTTGCATGATGACGTGGCGGGTCATCACATGGGGGTTGGTGGCTATTTCTTCTTCGTGTTTGTGTCAGTCACCCCGCGTTCGCGAAAGCTTCCGTTTCTTACTCTTCGCGTTCGCGCCCCTTAGCTCGCGTTCATGATGGGCATTTCTTGGCAGCCTCATTTTTCTTCTTCGCGAACGCGAGCCTTTCTCTGTGTTCGCGATGCATAGTCACCTGGGAAGAATATAAGCTTTCCAAATCAAGGGTTAGGCCATTTTTATCATATTTTGACTTGTAGATCAGTTTTGAGCTATTCTTTGTGGGCTTTTCAAGAAATTCGATTGGTAAGTGTTCTTCATCTAGAATTTAATATATTCCATGATTTGATCTTTGTTTTTATCATTTAATTTGTGTTTTGAGTTGAGGAAAATGTTGGTTTTTGAAGAAAGTTTTCAAAATGAAAAATCATGATTTGAAGGGCGAAATCGTATCGGATTTTGATAATTTTGTATGGTTGAACTTGTATCGGAATCGGTATTCGATTTTAGTAAAATTTGTCGGGTTCCGAGGTGCGGGCCCGGGGTTCGACTTTTGGACCGATTTTTGGATTTTGTTAAAGATTGAGACTTTATGATCCGGAATAGTTTCTTATGAGTTTTATTTGTGCTTTGAAGTTATTTTGGTTAGATTTGAGCCGTCCGTAGGTCTTTTCACCCAAGAAGTTCATTTTAGAGTATCGGTCTGTCTTCTTTGAGGTAAGTATCTTGCCTAACCTTGTGTAGGGGATTTTCCCCTTAGGATTTGAGTCTTTCATGTTGATTGTAGTTCCTGTACGCAAGGTGACGAGTGTGTGCTCGGACTTATTTGTGGAAAATTGGTCTTTTAGGGTTCTTAGGACCTTACATTCACTAAGTAGGAAGTTGTTCTTGATATGATTGAGTTTTCTCTTTGCTAGTTTCATCTCTGCATGCTTAATTGGAATTAATTGCTTTATAATTCACTCTTATTGCCTATTTGGCTCTTATTTGACTTAACTGAAGATTTGTACCTCTCCTATTGACATGCTATCTTTTCATAACTGCTTATCTTCATCTGAAATTATTGTTGTCTCATCCTATTATTGTTTAGTCTTAATTGAGGTTGCGATTATCTTTCCGCCACTTATCCTTAATTGAATTAGTGAACAACCTTCGTAATTTCTCAACCTTGAAAGAAGTTAGATATCCTATATTTCAGGTGACATAGCATTATTTGGAATTATTCAACTCGTGTTAGCTTCCTTGTTGTTGAATCGTATATTGTGGTGTTGTTGCTACATTTTAGTTTTCCTTGTTAAGTTGTTCTCTTTAAGCCTAGCATTCCTTAATGTGGGTATCCCTTGTGAATGAGTTCTATCGTTTCTTTGTGATATAAAGTTCTTGAGTTGAGTTACTTGCCGTACTTTGTATAATTGTCATTGTTGCTATTATACTTATTGTGGTGATGCACGAGGTTCTTGTCGTACTATAACTGTTATCTCGTTTGGTTGAGTTTCATATTTACTTTGGGACTACGGAACGGTACTCCGGGAGATCCCCCTGCACTGTATATTTAATCTGGGACTACGGAACGGTATTCTGGGAGATTCCCCTGCACTGTATATTTACTTTGGGACTACGGAATGGTATTCCGGGAGATCCCCCCCCCCCCCCTTGTTTTGCATAGTTCGAATTTAAATTAAGTGCAATGTCATTTTCTTCACTCAAACTATTTCAAAAGTAAATTGATCCTGCGGATCTTTATATATTGATATTTTTTCCACGGGAGATGTCTGTGCGGTTGTGATAGAAATATGGCCACGAGGTGCTATGGAAATATGAAAGTGGGGTTGAGTTCCTATTGTATGATTATGAGATGAGGTGTCACAAGGTAACTTATATTCGAAAGATATTCATTTGAAAGGATTATATTCGAAAGGTATTTATTTTGAAAAAAACTATGTTTGAAAGATATTTATTTGAAGGAAATATATTCGAAATATCTTTATTGGGAAGGATTATATTCTAAAGATTTCTATTTGAAAACTTATGGGTGAAATATTTATATTTGAAGGATTTAATTAATTGATTGGAATTTGTTGGCTAAGACCAGATGTGAAAACTACCGGAGTTGCTGAGTTATTACTTGTCTTTACTGTATTTGTGATTTCGTATTTGGGTTGTATTTCCGTTCACTCTTCTGTGTCCTTATTATGGTGTTCCGCTGTTACTTGTTGTTTCCCTCCTTATTGAAATGGCTGTATTGTTAGCCATATCGCGTAGTCTTTATATAGATATCATGTTCTGTTGTTTCTATACTTGTCAGTTTATTAGACCAGTAGGAGTCTTGACTGTTCCTCGTCACTACTCCACCGAGGTTAGTCTTGATACTTACTGGGCACAGCTGTGGTGTGCTCATACTATACTTCTGTACATTTTTGTACAGACCCGGGTAATTGCTCGTTAGTAGCTGTGCGGATCATTTCTGTGGAGACTCACGGTAAACCTGTTGCTGAGTTCGCAGGCTTCGGAGTCACCTTCCTATTTTTGTATTCACACTGTTTACATATTTCCAAACAGTTGTATTTAGAAGTTGTAGTAAACTCTGTAGAGTTTATGACTTGTACTACCGGTTTTGAGAAATTGTAAATTTTGTAAGGATTTTTATATCAAGACTGTTAGATTTTCTTTATTATTGTTGTTATTTAGTGAATGCTAGGCTTACCTTGTCTCTAAGACTAGGTGTCACCACGATACCCAACGGAGGGAAAATTGGGTCGTAACATTTCAGCTACATACTTACATGCTTCGTTAAACTCGTTAAACATTAGTTCTGTTTCAATGTTAATTATGTACTTTCTTTTGATGATGAATAAAACTGTTTACCCGATCGACCTGCAGCTAGGTGGTTACCCTACAGTCAAACCAGGTGCACTGATAGAAATTCTGTTGCTACAATACTCCAATATGTTTGAGCACTATATGAAAACCTTAAGTTCATTCTAGACCCCGTGACTACTAAACTATGTCTTAATTCTGGACTACTCTATCATCACTGTGTATTTGTTCAGTAAAGCAATAGGATTAGAAGAATTGAGAAAGAGGAGATTCGACATAGGACATTTCATTGTATGGTTTGAAACTATAAGATTCTTTTAATAGCATTTCTGATTCAGATTAATCAATCTTTACCCTCATATTTGCCTAGATAATTCCCATTTTTTCGCAAATCTTTCACCAGAAATAAATTAGAAACCAAGAAGTGAGTAAAACTGAAAATCTACTAGATAACCCGTATTGTTAATGAAAATTCATACCATACTCTTATGACTTCTTGAGCTTGAGATGTTACTGTTTCATTCAAGAACTCCCACCTAAGCTATTACGGAAGTATGAACATGTGCTGACATTTGACGAACCATAATTACATTATTATTTAGAAGGGAAAAAAGGGACAGTGTATAAGCATTAACCTGAGACATACCAATTAGCTTGACAAGCATTGTTTTCCTATCCTCTTCGGGTTTACCTCGAAATACGAGTAACAATTAAATTTGATTTGTGATTTTTAAGATATGTGATTTAATTCAATACCAATTAATAATCAAGAAATGTGAAGTATAAATGAAAGAAACAAGTGAGTCAAACCAGTGTTACGCACGCAGTTCTGACCTCAAGCTCAATGACCTCGAGATGAACCAAGAACAATAAATTAAGAACAATAGAGAGAAAAGACAAGTCTGAAGAGCAATGAGCCAGAAAAGTAAGATAGTATATTCTTTGTCAATCATTAGATGATGTTACAAATGATTGGGGTACCCTTTATATAATAGGGAAACCCTAATAACGTACATTTCGATATACAATAAGGAATATTATTGGTACAACTGTCTAACAGCCTAGTACGGAATCGTACAATTCTATTCCGGGATTTGCGCCATGATCTCGGGGACGTGTTAGGAATCTCGCTCATTCTGTTAGAAATCCATAACGGCATTATTTCGAGGTCGAGCGTACTTGACTTCAGTATTCCTCGTACTCCTATCTTCGGGCATTGCATTCTGTCTTCGAGCTCGAGTCTGGTCCGTCGACCTCGAACTCGACCTTACCCGAACTCAGACCTAAGGCGATCTTTCGAGCCTGGGAAATCGGGCATGCATGATTTCGACCGTATACAGATAGTCCCTGCGTTTCATAGAGTAAGATGATAAGAAACGATTTGAACCTCGATTCTCCGGAGTCTCTAATGATGATGTCATTCCCGTGATATGGGCGCCCAAAGTGACCGAAGCGTCCCATTGATTCGCTTCCCCAAAATATTGAATGTATGCCAGTAATGGTCGGCCACTAGCGCCGTCGAACCGTCGCCTTTTATCTATAAATATGGAGTTTCTTCTTTGGACCAAAAACTTTACCTCTTCATTGCATTTATTCTGCTCACTTTTCCCCTTCATCCCTTTCTCTTCTCACTACTTTGCTTTGATCACCGGAAAACGTCAAGATCGCAAAAAACACCACACTTTGCCACCGCCTGAACTCCTTCTATGGCTAAAACTTCCAAAAAAGTCCCCCAAAAAGAGAAAGCATCATCTTCTTCTATTGCCCGGCCGGCCAAACCGGTGGTGCCGTCGTCCCTTCACGAAATCACCCCCGGTCCTTGTGTGATAAAGAAGGACTTCAATGTCGTGAATCCCCTAATATCCCAGGCCGATGTGAACATGTATCTCGAAATATTTGTTCGATATCGAAGAAGTACCTCAAAGCCATGAAGAGGGACTGCGGCTGGGGAGACGAGGTCTTGGTTCAGATCCCGAGCCCCGAGGAAAGCATCGCTACCCACGTGGAGGGGTTTTTAAGTGTTTACACTTACCCTTTCACACTGGGTCCCCTCGATCCGGTAGTGATCGACTTCTGCAAAACATACGAGGTCACCCTCGGCCAGATTCATCCCTCCTTTTGGCGCATCGTGATCATACTGCGCTATTTTTCCGTAAAGGCCGAGGGGTTGGAATTTACCCTCAATCATCTTATTCGGCTGTACCGGGCCTAGCTGTTTCGAGGGCTCATCAAGCTGCAACGTAAAAAAAGAAGGTCTTCTTTGCTAATAACGATGAAGACAACGATCGAGGATGGATGAGCCGGTTCATCAGAGTAAGGACTTCGGATGTCATCCCCAGGGACAAAATGTCGTTCCCGGAGAGATGGAACTTTAATCGTAATGGAGTTCCTTAACAAATACTTCTTCATATCCTGCTTCCGTTCCACAATATTTTTATCTTTCCTGCAGTTGTTGCTTGGACGCCTCACGCTATCCCTGACCTCGAAGAATGGGTCTGAAAGTTAGTTGCACCTCCTCGTATGATGAGCGCAAATGGCGCAATTTATCGAGGGGTAAATGCGAGGCCAAGCATCAAGGTAAGTTCTCTTCCCAAGCTTTGATACCTTTCTTTTACTGGTGATGTCATCTCATTCATGTTTATTTGTGCAGGTATCGGAGATGTCCCTAAAATAAGGCCAGCCCCGCCTGGGGAAAGGATCGAGTCCCCTATTCCAACATCCGGGAAAGACAACAAAAGAAAGAGGGCTTCGAAGCCCGAATATACCCAGGATGAGGCGGCCCTACTCGGAAGCCGAGGAGAAAACTCATCCATGTGGACTTGGATTCAGCCATTCAACACCTGGAAAACGAAGAGAATGAAGGTGAAGAATCGGCGCTGGTACCCCGAACTAGGAAACCAGCTGAGGCCGCCAAGTCCTCCGAACCCGATACCTTGCCTCTCGATGAAGGAACTCCGAGGAAAGACTCGGGAAAAGCACTCGAGACCCCCGAGATCGAGATCGCATCTCCTCCTTTAACAAATAGACCAGAGGGGACAAGTGTTGAGAGGGACGAAGCTAATCAGAGTGCCCCGAGTGAGGAGCTCGGGGTCGTGACAATGGGTCACTAACTTTCTCTACCATCTTACTCCGAGGAGACAATAAAGGATGCTCGGGCTCTACGAACACCCGACCCGAGCAAGGTCCTCGAAGAAGACCCTTTCCGAGACTGTTTCACCGGGGTTGACGACATTGTTGACCTTAACGATGCATGCACCATCTTCGAAGAGGCTCAACGTTTGCTCTCTCGGGTAAATACTAAATTACATTGTTGTAATTTTTTCTTTTCTTCCCTTCTTTTGACTGACATATCTTCATTTTATGTATAGGCCATCGTCAAGTTTAGAGCTGAGTTGAGCCAATGTGAGGCCGAGCTCAGGGAGGTTTCGGGTGTAGAGAAGGCCCTAAGGCTCCTCTGTAGCCAAAAGGAGGGGGAGCTTAAGGACCTTCGGGCTCAATTGGCCAAAGCTCGGACAAACGAGACCGAGCTAGATGAGCAGGTAACTGTGATTTTAATAGAGAATGGTCTTCTTGGCCTTACTTCGGAGGCTAACACTTCGATGTCTCAGCTGCAGTAGAAGTTGGAGATGATTGGGAAGCTCCGGGGCGAGGTTGATCAAGTTAAGACTGACTGTCATCGATGGAAAGAGAACATGGATCGACTCGCTGCCAATAAGGAAGCTATTACAGCCCAACCGACCTCGACTGAAACTCAACTCTAAGGCATTAAAGTAAAGAGTCTGGCCCAGGCCAAGAAAATTTAGGAGTTAGAGGCAGAGCTTGTTAGAGCCCGGGCCGAAGCTGCACAGGCCAAGGCTGAAGTTGAGAAGACGAAGGCTACGGCTGATAAGACCATCGTCGTATACTTAAGGGATGCCGAGGCTGTTTAAGAGGAGCTGAGGGAGGCCTCCGACCGGGAAAAACGGAGCAATGATTTTTCCAAGTGCCAGGCTCGGAGGGAGACTCTGGAAGAAATCCACGCCCGAGGATTTGACCTAACTGAGGAAATTGCCCAAGCAAAGGCACTGGAAACCGATGCCAGGTTTCTTGTTTCTTCCGACAATGAAGATGCTATGAGTGGTTCCGAGAGCGGGAAGGTGAAGATGGAGTCCCCGAGGAAGAGGAGGTCTCCGAAGATAGAGCTCCCGAGGACGCAGTTCCTGAGGATGTAGCCTCAAAATATATTAGGTTCTTTCTTTGTTTCTTTATTTTTTTGTAAGGAACCCTCGTGGGTATTGTAAATATATTTTGTAAGCATCTCTACAAAGAATTCCTTTGCTTCATTTTGATTCTGCATTGTCTTTATTTTATGAAAAATTTGATAACTTCAATGATCGAGTGAACCTTGGCTTGGATTCTGAGTATAACAACCCTTAGGTTTTTTAGTGATCAGCGTGTGACCCTCGAACTTAGAATAGAATTCCTCTTAAGGTTTCTGTTAGTCTTCGAGCTAGGCTTAAGTTGATTTGGCGTGGGCTCGGGATAATGGGACTCTTGAGTCCGAGTTGAGTGAGAATAAGGTCCCGAACCCTATATGCTTTGGCCCTTAGGCTCTTTTAAGTTGGCCCTTAGGCTCTTATGTATCGGCCCTTAGGCTCTTTAAGTTGGGCCAATTCAGCCTCTAAAGTGGCTATAGTTTTTCCCTCTTTTCGGCTAAAAGACTTAGTGAAAATTTATCTATGCCTTAGCATGTGTTATTTGTACCTGTTGGGTTTTTCGAAGGTTTGACGGATCAGAACCTTATTAGTAATTTGTTTATGTAAACATAATCGAATACCTCTTGAGGTTTTTTTTTTGAATGCTGATGTTATCGAAGCCTCTAAATTATTCGAGGGCTGATTTTATCGAAGCCCTTTATCTTTGCTTTTACCGAGGGTAGCCTGATTTAACCGGGTTTTTTCAAAGTGTCTGAAGGCCTTTAATTTATGGTGGAATTCGGACGTCTCCGAGCCGCATTTATTTCGGCCGTAGCCTTTTTATATGGACGTAGCCTTCGGGTATGTCTCTTGGACTTGTTTCCCGATAACATTTCGAACTTAGTCCCTATGTATGTTGGCCTTAGCCTTTGTATCGAGGGGATGCCTCTTTGAGGTCTTATGAGTCCGTGTTTTCGATTACTCGGGTGTGCTGACTATCGATGATAGTCCCTGCGTATCTCGGGGTTGCATTCGTGCTCTGGCCCTTGAGCCGTTTCCCGTAGGATTGTAAGTGTAGAGCTCGTACAATAGTAGACTTCTTTAAGACACAAAGTGTTTTTGATATAAACATAATGCTTCTTCAAATAATTGATACATGCGTACATGTTTTGCCGTCGGGGCTCGACTATTCTATATGGACACGATTCATCCCGTTTGGCCCATTACAAAGTTTCCCTATCGAGGCCCTCTTAGGCGTGAAGTATTTTCCTCAAAAATATGACCTCCGAGGGTGATGCCCCCCCAGTATTCGAGGTTGATTGCAAAGAAGCCTTGGATACTGTTGAGTTCTCCTTAGGTAGCATATAGTTGTTGCCTCGCTAAAAACCTTGCCGGAAAAATCCATTTGGGACAAAATCCGATCAAAGGGAAAAAGAGTGCAACTCATGCTTTAAAACCTAAGGCCTTCGTGTAAAAAGCTACCTTCGATATCTTCGATCCAACACCTGCAATGAGTTAGTCTCAAATTCAAATGGACAAGAATGATACATTCATACCTTAGCAATAGTATCGTTTGAGTAACGATACGTTCCAATTGTTTGGCAATTGTCCACCTTCCATTGTGCTATGATTGTAAGATCCTTTACCGGAAACTCCGAGGACTCGGTACGGTCCTTCTCAATTCGGGTCCAGTTTCCCTTCATTTGGGTCTCGATTATTGAGGGTGACTTTTCGTAGAACTAAGTCCCCAATTCCGAAGTATCGAAGGTTAGCCCTTCTATTGTAGTATCTTTCGATCCTCTGCTTCTGTGTGGCCATCCGAAAAAGCGCTGCCTCTTGTTTTTCATCTAAGAGCTCGAGGCTAGTATTCATAGCCTCGTGATTTGACTCCTCCGATGTATGTCGAAACCTGGCGCTGGGTTCCCCGACTTCAACAGGGATAAGGGCCTTGGAGCTATATACTAGAGAGAACGGAGTAGCCCCCGTGCTAGACTTCGATGTTGTTCGATATGTCCAAAGGACCTCAAGTAGAACTTCTCACCATTTCCCTTTTGCATCATCCAACCTTTTCTTCAAGTTTTGAATGATAGTTTTGTTTGTTGACTCGGCCTGTCCATTTCCAGTTGGGTGGTATGGTGTTGATAAGATCCTCTTTATTTTGTGTGCTTCGAGGAACTCCATTACCTTGCTGCCCATGAATTGTTTTCCATTATCACATACAATCTCGACAGGTATCCCGAACCGGCATATGATGTGGTCCCAGATGAAGTCAATAACATCTTTTTCTCTGACCTTCTCGAAGGCCTGTGCTTCCAGCCATTTAGAAAAATAATCAGTCAGAAATAAAATAAATTTAGCTTTACCCGGGGCCGTTGGTAGAGGACCGACTATGTCCATTCCCCATTTCATGAAAGGCCACGGGGATAGGACCAAGTGGAGTTGTTCTCCGGGCTGATGGATCATCGGTGCAAACCATTGGCACTTATCACATCTTTTGACAAATTCCTTAGTATCTTTTTCCATGCTATCCCAGTAATACCCTGCTCTAATAACTTTGTGAACCAAAAACTTGGCGCCGAAGTGGTTCCCACAAGTACCTTCATGGATTTCTCATAGAACATCCCTCGGCCCTAAGCATACCCCCAATGGCCCATCGAACGTTTTCCTGTACAATGTTCCATCTTTATCTAATGCAAACCTAGCAGCCTTGGTTCGTAGGGCCCTCGATTCTTTATGGTCCGATGGGAGTTTTCCATTTTTCAAATAATTGATATTTATTCCTCCAGTCCCAAGTCAAACTCGTTGAATTTATCTCGGCATGACCTTCTTCAATCACAGACCTCGATAACTGGACGGCAGTCCCCGGGATGATATCATCTTCCTCAACTGAGGATCTCAGATTAGAAAGTGCATCGGCCTCACTATTTTGTTCTCGAGGCACATGATCCAGAGTCCACTCCTTGAAATGGTGCAAAGTTACCTGTAGCTTATCCAAGTATCGTTGCATTTTATCCTCTCGAACTTCAAAGCTTTTGTTTACTTGATTTACCACCAACAGTGAATCACACTTGGCTTCAATGACTTCTGCTCCCAAGTCTTTAGCTAGTACGAGACCTGCAACCATGGCCTCATACTCGGCCTCATTATTAGTCAACCTAGAAGTTCTGATAAACTGTCTAATGGTACCACCCGTAGGTGGTTTCAAGACAATTCCAAGCCCGGACCCTTTCACATTCGAGGCACCGTCCGTGAAAAGGGTCCATACCCCCGATGATTTACCCGATCTTAGTAGGACTTCTTTCTCCACTTCGGGTACGAGGGTCGGTGTAAAATCGGCCACGAAGTCAGCTAGTATTTGCGACTTGATGGTCGTTCGGGGTTGATACTCGATATCATACCCGCTAAGTTCGACGGCCCATTTGGCCAACCGGCTCGATAACTCGGGCTTAAACAAAATATTTCAAAGGGGGTAAGTTATTAATACGCATATGGGATGACACTGAAAATATAGTTTTAGCTTTCTAGATGCGCTTATCAATGCAGGTGCTAGTTTTTCTAAGTGAGGGTATCTAGTTTCAGCATCTCCTAAAGTTCGGCTCACATAATAAACAGGGTATTGCTTACCTTGGTCTTCTCGAACTAGTATACCACTTACCGCTATCTCGGACACTACCAAGTATAGATAAAGTTTTTCATCTACCTTAGGGGTGTGAAGCAAAGGCGGGCTCCCTAGATATTATTTCAATTCTTCTAAGGCTTGCTGACATTCTGGGGTCCACGCGAAATCCTTTTTCTTTTTGAGCAAAGAAAAGAACCTATGACTCCGATCTGATGACCTCGAAATGAACCGACCCAGGGCAGCTATTCGTCCTGTTAGCCTTCGCACGGCTTCCACACTATCCACGACCGTGATATCCTCGATGGACTTGATCTTATTAGGGTTAATTTCGATACCCCGATTCGACACCATGAAGCTGAGGAACTTACCCGAGCCAACTCCGAAGGCGCATTTCTCTAGGTTAAGCTTCATATTGTACTTTCTCAAAATTTTGAATGTTTCATGTAAATGAGTCAAATGGTCCTCTGCGCGTAGGGACTTAACCAACATATCATCAATGTAAACTTCCATTATTTTACCTATTTGTTCTTCGAACATTTTGTTGACTAGGCGTTGATATGTAGCTCCCGCATTTTTCAGCCCGAAGGGCATTACGTTGTAACAATAAGTTCCAAATTTAGTAATAAACGAAGTCTTTTCCTGCTCCTCCGGGTTCATCTGAATTTGATTATACCTGGAGTAGGTGTCGAGAAAAGTTAGGATCTCGTGGCCGGCCGTGGCATCGATCATACGATCGATGTTGGGTAGTGGAAAAGAGTCTATTGGGCATGCTTTGTTCAAGTCCTTATAGTATACATACATTCTAAGTTTGTTTCCTTTTTTAGGAACTACAACTGCATTGGCTAACCATTCGGGGTACTTTACCTCCCGAATAGACCCTATTTTAAGAAGTTTGGTTGCCTCGTCCTTTATGAACGCATGTTTCACCTCGGACTGGGCCTCCTTTTTTGCCTTACCAGTTTGAACCTGGGTCGATGCCTAGCCGATGTGTGGTGATTTCTGGTGAAACCCCTATCATATCTAAATGGGACCAATCAAAGCAATCCATATTACCAATTAGAAATTGAATGAGTTTTTTCTTGAGTTCGGGTAGTTAATCCCGTTCCCGGCTATACCTTTCTCTCGAGAATGTATTCGATCAGTATGACCTGCTCCAGCTCCTCGACAGTTGACTTGGTTGCATCGGACTCTTCGGGAACGACGAAGGTTCGAGGAGTAAGGAAATCCTCTTCTTCGTCTTCGATTACCTGTTGCTCCGATTTCGTCGAGGCTGGGGGCGGTGATTGCTATTTAGCCGCCTGCTTACCTTTGGTGCTCGATTTCTCCGAAGTCGAAGACTCTTGTATCGGCACCACTTCCTCGACTGCAAACATCTCCTTTGCAGCATGTTGCTCTCCGTAAACTATTTTCACTCCTTCCTCTGTTGGGAACTTCGTCATCTGGTGAAGAGTTGAAGGCACTGCCCTCATGTTGTGTATCCATGATCTTCCGAGGAGTGCATTATACCTCATGTCGCCTTCAATGACATGGAATTTCGTATCCTCTATGGTTCCGGCTACGTTTGCTGGTAAGATGATCTCCCCCTTTGTTGTTTCGCTTGCCATATTGAAGCCATTTAGGACCCGGGACACAGGTACAATTTGATCTTCTAGGTCGAGTTGTTCTACGACCCTCGATCTGATTATGTTTACCGAGCTACCCAGATCCACTAGAACACGTTTAAGTTGAATTTTATTTAAAAGGATAGTAATTACAAGGGCGTCATTGTGCGATTGAGATATGCCTTCCGCTTCCTCGTCACAGAATGATAAGGTATCCTCGGGCACATAGCCTCGAGTCCGTTTGTCTCTTGTGATCGACACCTTGGTGCGTTTGAACACAGGTCTTTGTGGGATGTCGACACCGCCAACGATCATGTGGATTACATGTTGTGGTTCTTCCAGCTCAGTTTTCCTCGCATCTCTCTCCATGAAGTGGTTTTTAGCCCGATCATTGAGAAATTCTCGAAGGTGACCCTAGTTGAACAGCCGAGATACCTCCTCCCTTAGCTGCCTGCAGTCTTTGGTTCTATGGCCATGTGTTATACATCAAATTTGGATCCCTCTGAGAAGGATCGGTTTGAATAGGCCTGGGCCACCTAGTATCTTTGGTTCTTCCAATAACTGACACGATCCCTGATGCGTCTACACTGAAATTATACTCTGACAATCGAGGTGCCTATGCGGGATCTGTGTGTTTATCAACCCGCTCTTACTCATGAGTCCCCGAGAGCTTTTACCTCGATCATTTCTACAATCGTTCCGAGGAGCGTTATGACCCGAACCATTGTTTCTCAGATCAACATACGGCTGATACCGTTCTTTGTTTTACCCGATTCTCTGCCTGTATCCCTCAGGGGCTTAGTTGCCGACCTGTTAGGATAAACTGAACCCGAAGGGGCTCCCAACTGGTCGTCCTCGACCGTAATCTTTGATTGGTAATGGTTATGTACGTCCGACCACATCACAGCTGGATACTCGATCAGATTCTGCTTTAGTTTTCAAGACGCGATTGAACTCCTTTCATTCAAACCTTGCATAAAAGCTTGTACTGCCCAGTCATCCGAGACCGGTGGTAACTCCATTTGCTCCATCTGGAACCTAGACATGAACTCCCTTAACATCTCGTCGTTCCTTTGCTTTATCTTGAAGACGTCCGATTTTCTTGTTGCCACCTTTATGGCTCCGGCATGTGCTTTCATGAAGGTGTCTGCTAACATAACAAACGAATCAATAGAGTTAGGTGGCAAGTTGTGATACCAAATCATAACTCCCTTTCACAATGATTCTCCAAACTTATTCAACAATACTAATTTGATCTCATCGTCATTCAAGTCATTCCCTTTGGTCCCGCAAATGTATGAAGTAATATGCTCGTTAGGGTCGGTTGTCCTGTTATACTTGGGTATATCGAGCATGCGAAACTTTATAGGAATGGGCATTGGAGCCGCGCTCTGAGGGAATGGTTTTTGTATGAACTTTTTTGCATCTAAACCTTTCAAAACTGGTGGTCCCCCTGGTATCTAGTCAACACGGGAGTTATAAGTCTCCACCTTCTTATAATTGTCCTCTATCTTCTTTTCCCCGGACACAATCCTCTTGGTGAGCTCTTCGAGCATCCATATAATGGTAGGGTCAGTCCCCGAGTCATTTCCATTCGACCTCTCTGGCGCTGGTTCAGCTCGTCAAGTGTTTTCTAGTTCAGCTATACTTGGAGTTTTATTCTGACTTTAGAGTTGAGCGATGGTGATCTGCTGAACTTGTAGCATATCCCGAATATCACTTGGAGGCTGACTCCCCCATCTCATATACCTGGTGTTCCTTGGCCCCTAGATTGGGCTTCTCTGCGTACACTCCCTCCGGGATCTGCGCCTAAATCTGCATTTAAAGCAACGTGCGAACTAACGTCAACTGGTTCCACATTTGGCACTTCCCCAGGGTTTATTGGTGGTTCACCGACCCCTGCATTGTTGTTTTCCCCATGAAATCCAAAACCTTCGTTGCCATGAACAGGTGTATTTTGCGAGTTTGACATGTTTAATCTTGAGAATCAGAAAATCTTGACAAGAAAAAGTACAAAAATAACGTGTGTAACGAGAATCAGTAAAAAAATAATCACTATTATCTTTAGCCCCACAGTGAGCGCCAAACTGTTTACCTCGAAATACGAGTAACAATTAAATTTGATTTGTGATTTTAAAGATATGTGATTTAGTTCTTTACCAATTAATAATCAAGAAATGTGAAGTATAAATGAAAGAAACAAGTGAATCAAACCAGTGTTACTCAAGCAATTCTGACCTCGAGCTTAGTGACCTCGAGATGAACCAAGAACAATAAAGTAAGAACAGTAGAGAGAAAAGACAAGTCTGAAGAGCAATGAGCCAGAAAAGTAAGATAGTATATTCTTTGTCAATCATTAGATGATGTTACAAATGATTGGGGTGCCCTTTATATAATAGGGAAACCTTAAATAAGGTACATTTCTATTTACAGTAAGGAATATTATTGGTACAGCTGTCTAACCGTCTAGTACGGAATCGTACAATTCTATTCCGGGATTTGCGCCATGATCTTGGGGACGTGGCAGGAGTCTCACTCATTCTGTTAGAAATCCATAATGGCATTATTTCGAGGTCGAGCGTACTTGACTTCGGTATTCCTCGTACTCCTATCTTCGGGCATTGCATTCTGTCTTCAAGCTCGAGTCTGGTCTGTCGACCTCGAACTCGACCTTACCCGAACTCGGACCTAAGGCGATCCCTCCAGCCTGGGAAATCGGGCGTGCCTGATTTCGACCGTATACACTTCGGTTCCACACTCTAACCACAAAAGAAATCCATAGATAAGTCTGTCAAGCCGCAAAAAAAAAAAAATTAAAAAAAAAAAAAGACACATGGAGTAATATTGCACTAAGGGCCGGGGCGAATCTATGTAGAGGGTTGGGGGTGTTACGTTACCCCGTTGCTCAGGGTAAAATTTTATGTGTGTTTATATATCTGTTGATATTTTACAAAGAAACTATATATTAAAAGGATGGCGCCTAGAGTAATATGTTTCTTCTAGGTCCCATGGTTCAAAGCGCAGGATCAATCCCTGCCTTTTCCTTTTCTTTCTTTATATTTTCTTCTTCTTTTCTTTATTTCTTATATTTCTTTCATCTTTTTGATTTTCTCTCTTAGTACAATCATTTTATATTTATTCAATAATATATTTGCTTCTTTTTTCTTTGCGTAGATCTTCAATATTTTCTTTGAATGTGATTTTTTTATTCTCTTTTTATCCATATAATTTCATTGTTTTCATGATTTTTAAAATCTTTCAAAATGATGGCATCAATAGACATATAAGGGATGTATTTTCTAACTTAAAATTTTTATTTTAATTTCATGCATCTAATCACATCATTCAATAAAGCTAGAGAACTAGATCGAGTTGAACAAAATTTATTTGGTTTGATAGCCATATATTTATTTATGCATCAAAAATCTTGTAAATCGAACCGAATTAATTTATAATAGATCAAACCGAATCGGATTAGTTCAAAATAGATCAAACCACCTGAATTCAATCTCATTCACCAACCGTAGGTTTGCATTAGAAAGTGGCACCCGTAACCATCAAATCCTGGATGCGCCTCTGGCTAAGGGTATGGCTTAATAGTCAATGAAGTGAATTCCATACAAGGACTCAATTTTTCCCAATACAGGGACAAGCTAACCCAAACACCACTTTATTAAAAAAACATGGAGCAGTATTTATCTTTCCCACTAAAAATACTCAGCAAAATATTTCTCTTTCTAACCCACTTGACAACGTGTACTTACCCAGAGTCTTTTAAGGAGTAGCCATACTTGTAGATATATTTATTATGTTGCAAAATTAGTTTTTGTCTATAAGGTTTAACTAATTAAATGTTTAACATATATGAAATTGATATTTTGTTATTAACATAATTACATACCTATAGTTGCCCATTCTAAGATTAAGTGTTTTTAATAAGACTTCCATTTTCTACCATCTAACTCTTGATTATGTTCAATTTCAATTAAGAACTTAACAAATAACTTTTCTTCTTCTTTATATTCTAGTCTATTTAAAGAACTCAAAATCCAATAATTTCTCTAACAAAGTCACCCACCAACGAGGCCAAAGGACAATATGCCTTCCTCTTCAATCAAATTTCAATTGCCAATTTTAGTTTTTCTCTTTTTCTTATCATCATTCTCTTTTTATGCAAGGGCAAATAACTTCAATGTAGACATCATTAGCGAGTTAATCGATCCATTATGGGTCGATTGTGTAATGAACGGTAATATTACCGAAGGAAGAGTTGGACTTAGACAATCAGGCGTTCACAGATATCTTGTTGAAATCGCCACAGGTCAATTAGAACCAACACTTTTATGTAACATGACTGCTGGTCCTAGATATGGAACTTTCCTTCTTTTTAAATTTTATAGAGATGCACCTAGGTGTGATATTCATAAAAAAAGGTGCACTTGGAATTTAATGCAAGATGGTTTATATCTCTTCTTCAACTGGCAGCAGAATCTAATTTTCAACTGGTCAATGTCATCACCTGTATCATCCAATTTAGATGTCAAGTCTGTTGAATATTTGCCTAATAAGGGTACCTAAATGAGTTGGGGTTCCCTATGCTTTATATATGCTTTTGTTGCATTACAATTCTTTTATTAATAAAATTTTGTTATTAAATGTGATCTGTGTAATATCACACCATTCTTGTGTTTTTTTTTTTTTTTTTTTTTTTTTTTTTTTTTTTTGAAGTGGAGATGAAGTCTAATTATCACAGGCAAATGCGAAGTATGCACCAACTGTTGCAGTCTTACGGCCTGTAATTTGGTTTGAACTTTATATATAATTGAACAAATACAAAATTTATATCTTAATAGTTGGTTTACGCCGATTGCCACAACGAAAGATTACTTTCACTACTATAAAAAGGGAAAATCCATCAATATTGATCGGTAATTGACAAAAATCAACCGAAAACCGACCGATTCGTGGTGATCGGTAATCGTGTGGTCGATAAAGCCAACCGACCGACTTCGGTCGTTATTTTTAATAAAAAATTCAATATCTGGGAATGGAACTGGGGTCTATAATGTGGCAGGATACTATTCTACCACTAGACCGTTGGTGCATTTTAGTTTAAGACTTTATTTTATTTTATTTTATTTATACTCTTTAATTGTATAATTCGCGCAAAAATAACCTACCGATTCGGTTGGTTCTATTAAAAAAATAAATTACCGACTAAAATTGGTTGGTCGGTTTTTTGAATATTGATTTTAATTTATTTTAAATGAAAAACCTACCAAATTTGTCGGTTTCTTGAAAAATAAATTTTGCAGAATGCAAAAATAATTTCCTGTATTTTTTCGCCGAAAAAACCGACCAAAATCGGTCGATTTCGTATGAAAAATAAAATATTTTGATAAACCAACCGAAATTAATCGATTTTTCGGACGGGTTTTTGATCGATCGAAATCTATTGATCGTCCGCGGTCGATTTTGGCCAAATTTTGTAATAGTGGTTAAGTCATTACAAGTATCTTCCACCCGAGTTTAAAGGAGAATGGTTTTTTTGTTAGGAGTGGTTTACTGTGACAAGGACAAAATGGAATACTACATAAACAAGATAATTCTTGTTTAAGTGACACATATAATGACAAAGAATTGTGTCTTTTCTTTTATTCTACTTTTATTTTTATCTTGTTTAATTTTCATTTTCAGGGACGTTGACCTCATAATTGATCGGATTATTTCCTTTATGTCCTGCTTAGATATGGTGGGTCAACTATTATTTCTATTATGTAACTTTCATACAAAATGATTAGATGGTATAACAAATCGCGCGTGACCTTTGATTTATTATAAAAAATGTACTTTGAAATTCATATGCATCCGTTAGGAATATTTATCATACAGATTAATGCAGCTTAGAATAGATCGTATTAGATAGACTTCCGATCCCCTTCTATTATCTAACTCATGATTGTGTTTAATTTCAATTAATATCTTAACAAATTAGTTTTCTTCTTCATTATATTTTGGCCCTATATAAGAACTTAAACTCCAAAGTTTTGACTCATAGAGTCACCAAAAGAAATATACCAACTACAATAAGGAAAATATGCCTTTTTCACCCAAACTGCAAATGTCCATGTTAGTTTACCTCTTCTTCCTGTCATCATTTTCCTATTATGCAACAGCAAACTTCTTCAATATAGATGTCATTAGCGAGCTGATGGATCCATTATACATCGATGGTATAATGAACGATAATATTATCGAAAAAAAAGTTGGCCTTAAAGAATCAAATGTTCATAGATATTCTGTTGAGATCGCCACAGGCAGATTAGAACCAACTCTTTTATGTAACATGACTGCTGGTCCTAGGTATGGAACCTTTCTTCTTTCTAAATTTTACAGAGATGTACCTAGGTGTGATATTAGGCATAAAAGGTGCACTTGGAATATAATACAAGATGGTTTATATCTCTATTTTAACTTCGAGCAAAATTTAATTTTCAACTGGTCAATGTCACCTATATCATTCAATATAGATGTCATTAGTGAGTTGATTGATCCACTATACATCGACTGTAAAATGAACGACATAATCATTCCGACAGTCGGCCTTAAACAGTCAAATCTTCATAGGTATATCGTTCCAGTTAATAATACTGGAGCATTAGTACCTAATCTTTTATGTAACATGACTGCTGGTCCAAGGAGTGGAACTTTTCTTCTATTTGACTTGAATAGAGATGGAATAAGGTGTGAGGAATTGAGGTGCACTTGGAACATAATGCAAGATGGTTTATATCTCTATTTCAACTTCGAGCAGAATCTAATTTTCAACTGGTCAGTGTCACCTATATCATTCAATATAGATGTCATTAGTGAGTTGATTGATCCACTATACATCGACTGTAAAATGAACGATATAATCGTTCCGACAGTCGGCCTTAAACAATCAAATCTTCATAGGTACATAGTTCCGGTTAATAATAGTAGAGCATTAGTACCTAATCTTTTATGTAACATGACCGCTGGTCCGAGGAGTGGAACTTTCCTTCTATTTGACTTGAATAGAGATGGAATAAGGTGTGAGGAATTGAGGTGCACTTGGAACATAATGCAAAATGGTTTATATCTCTTCTTTAACAACTCAATCAATCGAGTTTACCAGTGGTCTTTGGAGAGACTTGTTTAATTTGTAAAAGCATGACATTTTGCTATCAAAGGATATGTTAAGTTACTTGAATACTTTTTATATGACAATTGGTAGTCTAAATGATATGGGTTTCCCTATACTCTTTATATGCTTCTGTTGTATTTCAATTCTTCCCTTAATAATTTTGTTTATGTTAGGAGTTTAAGTTTTATATGCTGACATAATAAAAATTATTTATACAATTAGATCATTTACAGATTAATTACATGTAATCTCTATCAAATCTCATAAGTGTTAATTGAAGTCTACTTACCACATGTATGCAATGTATGCACCAGCAGTTACGCAGCCTCATCACTTAATATATTTTGTTACACAAACGGACAACCCAACAAACCAGGAAAGTGGAAGTCAACATTTTACATTACATGTGACTTGTCACTCATATCGGTCAATCCTGAAAAATAAAACATAATTGGAGGAAAAAAGTCAGTAAATGTCGTATTTGAATTACAGAGACAGAATACCACATACAATTGTTTTAATTCTTCACAAAAGTCTTCGGCACAAGCAGAGGCGGAGCTAGGTGAGAGGGAGGGGGTTCAATCGAACCTCTATTGTCAAAAATTATATTATATATATATATATATATATATATATATATATATATATATATATATATATATTAAGTATTTGTATATTTATGTATGTAATGATGTTGAATCCTCTTAACTTTTTGGGATGTTACCTTTTTTATTTTTTGAATTTTCTTGATTAGAAGATAGATAGGTTCTGTCACGACCCAAACTGGAGGGCCATGACTAGCACCCGGCCATACTTACCGAGTACCAACATACATTTTATCTAACCTTCTTTATTATCTTTTAGGGCTGACGAGATCAATGTAAATGGTAGACATGGGTCATGGACAACCAACAATAAAATATGATGGCATGAACATACATAACATGGGATGACTAGACAATCAAGAAACTATATATAAGGTACGAGCTACCACACTACCATGAGAGACTATACAACAAAAAATAGCCGACAAGGCCTACCAAACTATACATGAGTCGACACCTGTCTATGAGCCTCTAAAGGAACATAAGTGTTGCAACATAGCCGGAACAGGGCCCCGACATACCCATAATATCTATAACAAAAATGCATACCAAGACCAAGGCAAGTCCGAAGAAGGGATCTCGCCAATCACCGCTGAACTGGACAGCCTACTATGGTGGGGGAGCTGCGCCTGCCTGTGTATCAGGACCTGCAGCACGACATGCAGCGTCCACAAATAAAAGGACGTCAGTACGAATAAAGTACTGAGTATGTAAGGCAGGGAACCATAAGTACGAACAGTAATGTAAGCAGGGATAGAGAATAAACAACCTGTAACATCTGGGTACCTCTAAGGGCTACTGACATGAAATGCGTGATACATATGTATATATACATAAACTTTTAAAACATACGCCTCTGTGGGCATCATCATCATCATATCGTACCCGGCCGTAATAGGCTCGGTAAAAACGTACCCGGCCACGTGGAGCTCGGTAAAACCCAACTGATCAGTGGTTGCACAATAGGTGCCGTACCCGGCCGACTATAGCGCGGCTCGATAGAGTAAAATAGATACATATATATAATGCATGCTCGACTCATGGACTCACGTTCTAAACCTTTCGGAGTGACGTAAGGTCGGTATCCTCTGTACACGTTATTAGGACTAACTCTTCACCATGAACCTTATAAGAATCAGGAAGTACCAATACCATTGATAACATAAGAATAAGAGAAGCAACATCAACATCAATCGTTCCATCAGAGGGGAAACAATGTATGTACTGCTAGCTTCTAAGAGTAGAGTATCTTTGGAAGCTCGTTCATTACATTATGTACAATCGGAGTCGTGCAAAAGAAGGAAAGGGATAGCCTCACATACCTTGTATATACTGCCCCAATCTCAAGCTATGCAATTTTCACGACTCCTTAGTCTACAATAAGAGAAACGATACTATAGTTACCATTCAAGCGTCATAACTATTATGTATCGACCACAACCTATTTTACGATGAAACGGACAGCACCTCCCCTATATATATAACTTCACACAATTCCAAACAATCACCAAACAGCCCAAACAACATCAATAATAATCATATTGAGCCTCCCAAAACAGTCCACGCACAACCAAATCACTTCATACATACGACGGCCACCGTAGTCGTGTCAAACGACCCGGAAATGTTACGAAGAACTACCAGCCCACAACCCTAAATCTATATGGTGTTTCTCCACACCCTTCCTCCTCCAAAACTCCACAAAACAGTAGTAAAACACGCAGCCCAACAGCAACACAAAACAGTCCACAAAACAGTCCGCTACAAGTGAATAACTCGAACTCACGGCTTCCGATCACCGTCCCGGAGTTCTTACATGTATAGAACGAATTACCATGAATTCACAGCAGAATAAATGTATGAAAGATAGCATTAAACTCACCTTACTTGTTGGATAACTCAGCCCTTATCTTGGCTCTTCAAACTCTAGGGTTTACCCCCAATTTGAACTTGAAAGAGAGGGAAAATCAATTAGGATTTGTGGATAATTTTTGGGAGGAAGTTTGCAGGGGTTTAGGTCTGGTTATTTGTGAAATATAATGAGGGATATATTTCAGAAGATAAGCCTTTTAATGGGCTCTTTGTCTGACCCGAAATTGCCTCTTTTTGGGCTATCATTTAACCAAGTAGGTGACCCACCTACTTGTCACCTAGCAGCTTGTCCAGTCTCGCAAAAATGTCTATATCTCTCTACTCCTATGTCGTATTGATAAAAGGTTTAATGCGTTGGAAACTAGACTCATAGATCTTCAATTTGGTGGGTAGATCACCCCGTAATTCCAAGTATATTGGGAGAAAAGCTTAATAACATTTGACCTAAAGTTTAAGTAAATCTATGAACTTAAGTTGCAACAACTCTTGTCGACTTTTGTTTCATAACTCGTTTGACTTCAAGACTATGATACGGATATTTTATGATTCATATACCTTAAAATAAGACCTCTTGAGAGTATTAAGCACCCCTAGGTTTACCCAAAAATACGGCTGACAACATCCTTGATTCGTTTAACTTCTAATACTTGTTAACCACCCTTATACACCTTTGTATCATTTAAGACCAATAGGATTAATCTCTTATCATCTCAAAGATAATCTCTTCATGGATTTACGTCGACGACCTTACGGCATGAACTAACGTATGTGAATATGGTTTGTAACAGGTTCACGGTAAATTACATATAAATAATTGTATCTTTTCTTTATTGTTTTCTCTTGAGAGAGATAAATCTTGATCTCGACGCGTCCATATAAGTAAACCACGTTATTCAAAATTGAACTTTCGCAGCGAAAAACAAGAAATGGGAATTTTACGGGAATGTATAAAAAAAAGGGATAATTTCACATAAATATAACTTACACATCTTACTTACAACATAATAGCCCAGTCATAACTTTACAAATCTGTAGCCCAAAAATAACAGGCTAAGATTTGAAAAAAGAGTATTTTCTGGCTTTTTTATTCAGCAACGGAGTTTAATCAGGACAAGTTTGTAACCTTTTCCAAAGGATTCTTCCTCAAAAATGGTAAACAAGATAAAGAACCGAGTAGCTTACATTTTTTCAATTTCGCTGATTCAACTTATATGGTAAAATTGAAAAACAATTGCTGCAAGTTCGTGATTTGGTGGAGAAATCACAAGGAAAATAGATTTATACATGAATTATTCTAGAAAAAGTANTATTAAGGAAATTTAGTGTACTAACTTTTCAAAAATAGATGACTGTTGAACATTTTCTTTTTAAAATTGATGACTATTCAACATTTTTCTAAAAGGTGTCTAAGAAGAAAACATCAGCACTTACGGTCCTTGCTAAACGCCTTTTTAGTTCTCCATTATTATAAATAATAACAATTTTGTTGATAATTATGATGAATTAAATTGCCTAAGAAATGGAAGAAACGTTACAATTAAGTATAATTGTATTATATTTAATAGTATAAAGTTCATTGAAAGGGAAAAAGATTTTTGGGCAAATTTTTTTTTTTCAAAAAAACAAGAAAAAAGATAAATAGCAATCCTTATCTATGGAAGATGCCACATCAGCTTTTCTATTCCCAACTTTATATATATTGAGAAATACATAATTATGTGATGTTATGAACATATATACACATTTATACACAATTATACAATAATGTATAAGTGTGTATAAATAGTGGTTATATAATATTTATACCAGAACATATCTTATGTTCAATATTACACCTCTATTTCAGTACCAAAATATCAAAGGAGAGTTTTTCAGAGGAAGTTAGATCTGAAAATCAAAGAGGAGAGAAGATGGAGATGGAATTATTTTATAAAAGAAGATAAATAACTGGAACATCATCTGAATAACTTGAATATTGTCTGAATACAACACCAGAGCAAATCATTTGCTAAAACACAAAATGGTTCAATTTTAAATGGATTCTTTTCCGGCAGAACAAAAATAACATAAAGTGGATAAAAACGGCTATTCACCACCGGAGATTCATTCTCCGATGACTTCACTGACTTTATCGTCGACCTCTTTACCTTGAAAATTGAAGGGAAAAAATGGGTAAAGGATGTTATCCACCGCCATATTTATTTTTCGATGACATTGTTAACTTTGCCGGCGACCTCTCGATTGACTTCGTCATCGATATCTTTACTCTGAAAGTTGAAGAAAGAAAAAAATAGACAAAGGAGGCTGTCTAGTTCTCCTCTCCACGCTAGGTTAACCGATGAAATCCTTTTTACGCATTATCTGCAAAATGGGCTATGTCGGGTAAAGTTTAAAAATATGGGCTATTTTTGGTTGTGAGATTGGGCCGACTGACATAGGATGTAATTCCTTAAAAAGAAATACTATTTATCAACAACTAACTATTTAGTCGTGCTATCAAAAATAAAATAAAAATTACCAACCATATACAACATTCAAAAAATATAGGCAATTTTTTTTCCACAGGTATTTGTGATTACCCAAAAGGTCATCTTATGTTTTAGAACTCGATTCTACCCTCTTAAGTTTTAAAAATCTCATTTTTTTACCCTTCTTGATTTGTGTGCGCAGTCCTGACATGTTTTCGTAAAGCTTTTATGTTGAAAGTTGATGTAAATATTAAAAGTTGATTTTAGTTGACTTCGGTCAAAGTTTTGAGTAAACGGACCCGGACCCATATTTTGACGGTCCCGGTGGGTCCCTAATGATATATGAAAGTCGGGCGTATGCCCAGAATCGAATTCCGAGGTCTCTAGCTCGAGATATGAATTTTGGATAAAAATTGAAATTCTAAAAATCTAATGGTTTTAAGAATTGATTGATGTTTGGCCTTGTTAATACCGGGTCCGTATTTTGAATCTGGAGCCCGGTATAGGTCCAATATAATATTTATAACTTATCTGTGAAATTTGGTGAGAAACGGAATTGGTTTGACGTGATTCGGAGGTCCGATTGTGAAGTTAGAAGTTTTAAAGCTTTCTTGAAAATTTCATTCGATTTGGTGATCAATTCATAGTTATAGGTGTTATTTTGGCGATTTGATCGCTCGAGCAAGTTCGTATGATGTTTTAAGACTTGTGTGCATGTTTGGTTTGGAGCCCTGATGGCTCGGATGAGTTTCGGATAGGCCACGGGATGTTTTGGACTTCGGAGGAACCTGGTTTTTGGCTTCAGCTGTCATCTGGTGTTTTCTTTTTCGCGTTCACGAAGGAACTCTCGCGAACGCGCGGAGTAAACTGGGGCAGGATGAGTTTCTTCTTCGCGAACGCGAAAGATGGGTCACGAACACGGAGCAATGGGGGCATTACCCTTCGGGAACGCGACCAACCTCTCGCGAACGCGTAGGCATGGGACCTGGGGGAGGGGAAACTGATCAATACTCTTCGCGAACACGGCACAGGGCTCGCGAACGCGTAGGATGGTGGGTATAAGCCTTCACGAATGCGAAGGGTATCACGCGAACGCGTAGGCTATTTGAGCCACTGCTTCGCGATCGCGGCAGGCCCTTCGCGAACGTGAAGAAGGCCTGACGCCCAGACTTTAAGACATTTCAAAAACAGAATTTTACCCATTTTTCATAAACTCTCCATTAGAACTCGGCCTAGGTGCGATTTTGAAGCGAAAACTCAACACTAATTCATAGGTTTGTACTTTTTAACTCATTTTCTTCCATTTCAAACATCACCCATTAAATTCATAGCCCTAATTTTTGTTCTTTCATGGTAGAAAACTAGGGATTTAGGAAGAATTTGGGATTTTTTCAAATTGGGGATTTAGACCTCGAATTGAGGTCGGTTTCCAAAACCAATTATATATTCGGGCTCGGGGGTGAATGGGTAAATGGATTTTGATCTGAACCTCGGGTTTTGACCGAGTGGGTCCGGGGTCGGTTTTTGACTTTTTGGGGGAAAGTTTGAGAAATCTAAAAATATGCATTGTAGTTGATTCCTTTAGCAATGATTGATGTTATTGAGTTAATTGTGGCTAGATACGAGTCATTTGGGGGTGGATACTAGAGGAAAAACGGTAATTGAGCATTGAGTGGCCCGCGGAGCGAGGTAAGTGTCGTTTCTAACTTTGACTCGAGGGATTAGGAACCCTTGACTTAGTTGCTATAAGAAAACCATGTGAGTGGCGTATAGGTGAGGTGACGAGTACCTATGCGCCTCCGATTTACCTGTTTCTTTCCCGTTCTTCTTATATTGTCTTTTTCATGCCTTAACTGCTACATGCTTTACTTGCATTCCCATACTTAATTGCTACTTGATAGACATTGTTTCTCCTTGTTGAAAGTATTAGTTATTTGGTAGCTTAGTTCACTCCTGTTATTTGCTTACGCTAGTTATCGGTACCTTCAACGCATATTCTGGATTAGTCTCGCTGAGTAGTATTACGTGTGTAAAGTCTCATAGTGTATAAGCTTCTTAATAAACCTCTAATGTTGGCTTGCCTAGAGTGTGATGTTAGACGACATCACGGTCCTGATGGTTGGATTTCGGGTTGTAACAAGTTGGTATCAGAGCACTAGGTTGCCTAGGTCTCATGATTCACGAACAGGATTAGTAGAGTCTGGAGGATCGGTACAGAGACGTCTGTACTTATCTCCCAGAGGCTACAGAGTTTAGGAACAATTTCACTTCTATTCTTCTCTGTCGTGCGATTTTGTTCTCTCAGTTCTAATCAAACTCTTCTACTCTTGTTCTTTCGCAGATGGCAAGAACACGTACCGCGTCTTCAGCTAAGCATCAGCCAGAGCCTCCAATGGCAGCACCAACAAGGGGAAGAAAGTCGAGGCCGAGGTCGTGCCAGAGGCCAAAGCAAGGGCAGGGCTCAGCTAAGAGCTCGAGCACCAGTACCAGCGGCAGAGCCTCAGGTAGAGTTTGATGATGAGGCTCCATCCCAGACCGTTCCAGCACGACCAACTTAGGTCCCAGAGGGGTTCTTCACCACCCCGGTACTTCAGGATGCTTTGGTCCGTCTAGTGGGCCTCATGGAGTGTATGGCACAGGACGCCACATTTACTGTAGCACCAGCCATCTCCCAAGCTGGGGGAGAAGCACAGACTCCCGCTACCCACACTCCGGAGCAGATGGCTCCTCAATTTTAGACTCCAACAGCTCAGCCCGTTGGGGCAGTTCAGCCGGGTGTTGCAACCCAGACCGGTGATGGGTCGGCTATGTCTTTTGAGGTTTTGTGGATATTGGACAGGTTTACCAAGATTTTCCTAGTTCACTTTAGCGGTGCATCTTCAGAGGATCCCTAGGACTATCTGGATAGTTGTCATGAGGTGTTACGGAACATGGGGATAGTGAAGACCAATGGGGTCGACTTTTCTGCTTTTCATTTGTCGGATTCTGCTATGAAATGGTAGAGGGATTATATGTTGGCCAGACCAGCTGGGTCGCCGGCTCTTACTTGGGACTAGTTCTCTCAGCTATTTCTTGAGAAGTACCTTCCTATCACTTAGAGGGAGGACTATCGAAGGCAGTTCGAGCGTCTGCAGCAGGGTTCTATGACTGTCAATCAATACGAGAGTTGATTTGTGGATCCGGCCCGCATGTTATTCTTGTGCTTTCTACCGTGAGAGAGAGGGTGAGGAGGTTTATTGAGGGACTTGCTCAGCCTATTAGATTGCAGATGGCTAACGAGACTGTAAGTAAGATTTCTTTTCAGGCGGCAGCCAATGTTGTCAAGCGAGTCGAGATGGTCTTAGCTCAGGGGAGTGGTCAGGGGTCTGACGAGAGGCCGCGTCACTCCGGTGGATTCAGTTGGGACCCCATCAGGAGGTCAAGGTACTTTTGGTAGAGGCCATCCTCCCAGACCGTTTCATTCAGTGCTCCAGGCATCCCATGGTGCTTCAAGTGGTCGTGGTCCTCATATGCATTATCCGGATCAGCTAGCCTACAGTGCACCACTAGCTCCTATCAGTGTACCTCATATTCAGAGTCATTACCGTGGTCAGCCGGCCCGTTCGGGTCAGTCTCAGTTTCCACGGCCACCTTATCAGCATGGATGTTTCGAGTATGGTGGCTATGGGGGCATATCAGGACGACCTATTTGAGATTATTGGGCATTCCGCCACAGCAGCAGAGTTCTCGTGCCATGAGTCCAGCACCGGGTGCACCACCGCCTGCTCAGCCAGCCAGAGGTAGGAGTCAGGGAGCTAGAGATGGAGGCCAGGCCATTAGAGGTGGAGGTCAGGCCGCTAGAGGTGGTGGCCAGCCAGCAGGGTGCCGTGTCAGGGATATGATTCAGAGTGATGGGGCCCAGCACCAATGCTATGCTTTTCCAGCTAGGCTCGAGGCTGAGTCATCCGATGTTGTTATCACAGGTACCATTTCAGTTTGCAGTAGAGATGCTTCAGTTCTATTTGATCTAGGGTCTACCTACTCCTATGTGTCATCTTACTGTGCTTCACATTTGGTTGTGCCCCCATGATTCCTTGAGTGCCCCTGTATATGTGTCCACACCTGTGGGGGGACTCTATTGTTGTAGATCGTGTCTATCGTTCGTGTGTGGTTATTATTGGGGGTCTTAAGACTAGTGTAGATCTTCTACTTCTCGATATGGTCGATTTTGATGTCATTTTAGGGATGAATTGGTTGTCACCTTATCATGCTATATTGGACCGTCACGCCAAGAAAGTGATCTTAGCCTTGCCGGGGTTGCCTTGATTAGAGTGGAGAGGGACTCCTAGTCATTCTACCAGCAAGGTTATCTCTTATATGAAGGCTCGACATATGGTCGAGAAGGGATGTCTAGCTTATTTGGCTTATGTCTACGATTCTAGTGCGGAGGTTCCTTCCATGGATTTCGTACCAGTTGTTCGAGAGTTTCCATAGTTATTTCCTGCAGACCTGCCGGGGATGCCACCCGACATGGATATTGACTTCTGTATTGATTTGGTTCTAGGCACTCAACCCATTTCTCTTCCGCCATATCGTATGGCCTCGCTAGAGTCGAAAGAGTTGAAGGAGAAGTTGAAAGATTTACTTGATAAGGGCTTCATTAGACCTAGTGTCTCGCCCTGGGGTGCGCCCGTGTTATTTGTGAAGAAGAAAAATGGGTCAATGAGGATGTGCATTGATTATCGGCAGCTGAACAAAGTCACTATCAAGAACAAGTATCCGTTGTCGAGGATTGATGACTTATTTGATCAGCGTCAGGGTGCCAAAGTGTTTTCAAAGATCGATCTGAGGTCTGGCTACTATCAGTTGAGGATTAGAGCGTCCGAGTCCTTAAGACAGCTTTTCGGACTCGATATGGGCATTAAGAGTTCCTGGTGATGTCGTTTGGCTTGACAAATTCCCCAGTAGAATTTATGGATTTGATGAACCGGGTGTTCAAGCCTTACCTGGATTCCTTTGTGATTGTGTTTATTGATGATATCTTGATCTACTCCTGCAACCGAGAGGAGCATGAGCAGCATCTTTTGATCGTACTTCAGATGTTGAGAGACAGCCAGTTGTATGCTAAGTTCTCAAAATGCGAGTTTTGGTTGTACTCAGTCGCTTTTTTGGGCAAATGTATCAGCAGAGGGTATTCAGTTGGATCCTAAGAAGATTGAAGCCGTTCAGAATTGACCTAGGCCTATTTCAGCCACAGAGATCGTAGTTTCTTGGGATTGGCAGGTTATTACCATCGTTTGTGGAGGGGTTTTCATTTATAGCAGCCCCGTTGACCAGGTTGACCCAAAAGGGTGCCCCGTTCAGATGGTCAGACGAGTGTGAAACGGGCTTTCAGAAGCTCAAGACAGCTTTGACTACAGCGCCGGTATTGGTATTGCCCACAGGTTCAGGGCCTTATACAGTATATTTTGATGCATCTCGTATTGGACTTGGTGCGATATTGATTCAGGGTGGCAGGGTTATTGCATATGCTTCACGGCAGCTGAAGGTTCACGAGAAGAATTATCAAGTTCATGACTTGGAGCTGGCAGCCATTGTTCGCGCGCCGAAGATTTGGAGGCACTATCTTTATGGCGTGTCATGTGAGGTGTTCACGGGTCATCTGAGTTTTCAGTATTTGTTCAAGCAAAAACAGCTCTATTTGAGGCAGAAGAGGTGGTTGGAGCTATTGAAAGACTATGATATCACCATCTTGTATCATCCCGGGAAGGCCAATGTGGTGGCCGATGCTTTGAATAGGAAGTCAGCCAGTATGGGCAGCCTTGCGTACATTTCAGTCGGTGAGAGACCGCTTGCATTAGATGTTCAGGCCTTAGCTAATCAGTTTGCGAGGTTGGATGTTTCTGAGCCCAGTCGTGTCTTAGCTTGCACAGTCCCTCGGTCTTCTTTGTTTGAGCGCATCAAGGAGCAACAGTATGATGACCCTCATTTGCTTGTCCATAGGGACTGTCACGCCCCAAAACCGAGGGACATGACCGGCGCTCGACCGGGTAGCCCCAGTCAAGCGGACCTGGATGCCGTTCCTATCCCATGTGTTACCCCGTGTTTTCATTACTCATTAATCAAAGGAAATAGACATTTATGATTTAAACACTTTTTTTACGAAATATACATAACATACATGGTTACTTAGCGTGGTTTACAAGTTACACTGCCCAAATACAAGATACATAAGTACATAACCCACGTTTCCTGTCTACGGAGCCTCTAAGGATACAAAAGAGTTTTATAATACTTGCCGGTAACAAGGCTCCGGCTATACCTTACACAAATACCAAAAATAAGACTCCGGGAAGAAAAGCGGCATGAGCCACGCAGGGCCTCGAGAGGAAAGGGGCTCACCAACTCAGCTGACGGGAAGTGAAGGAGTGCTACTGTCGGTGGACTGGAGTACCTGCTATAGAACCACCTACAATCATAACACGAATGTAGCGCCCCCGGCAAAAGGGACGCCAGTACATTTGAATTGTACTGGTATGTATGAACAAACTTTACCCCAAGTAAAATCAAACAATACAAACTTTACCCCAAGTAGAATCAATCAATACACAGATAACAAACAGTAATAGAATCAACAATCAAATGCACATGAAAGGAACAACCAAAGCCAAACAAGTTTCACAATCTCTCCTTTTCCCCTTTCAACATTATTTCATCACATCAATAATTTCACAACTTTCTCATATTTTCATTTCAATAGTGATTTCGATCACTTTTCCACCCTTATTACCTCGGCCACCCTTATCACCACAACCCACACCTTATTACTTCGTGTTGCGGCGCGCAACCCGATCCCATCGAACAATCACATTTCACACAACAACAACAACAAATCACATTTCACACGACAACAACAACAAATCACAAAGAATTTTTATAACCATCAATACCATTTCCATCATATACAACAGCCCGCATACAATTTAAGTCACAACGATAATTGCCCACGACAAGTCACATATGATATTACCACAGTTGTTTCAATTGCATAAATCACGATTTCTTTCCATCATTTGTTACACAGCTGTTACCACATAAACACATTCACACACGCACACTTGGTTTGTTGCCATTTACTTACACCATCATATCGGGAGACTTAACCAACAACGTTCAAGTCATATCAATCACAACAATTCACAAATAGTCCACATAGGTATCACATACCAAATACTCGTACAAAACTAACCAACAACGTTCAAGGCATATCCATCACAAGAATTCACAAATAGTCCACATAGGTATCACATACCAAATACACGTACATCAAACAAGGTGACTTTACAAAGGTCAAAGTTATCCATATATACCTGGAATCGAATTTCCCTTTTTACTTCTACTTCGGCTCACCAACAGCCTAGTATCGACAATCTGCAAGAATGGAGATGAAGACAATTTCTTGAAATTTCCCGGCCCAGGTGACTTTGAAGAATCAAATTGATGAAGGTAGGACTTTCTCTCTCAAGAAATCTCTCTTCCCTCTCTCTAGTTTGTTCAGAAAATATGTTAAAATGAGGGGTTGGGGTGTTTTATTGAAGAAGGGGTCGGGTTTAAAATTTAGAAAAATAGGAGCCCCGAGTCAGGTATGCGATCGCATTTGCGATCGCAAAGAGGAAATGCGGTCCGTAGAATGGACCGCAAAAGTGCTCCAAAATTTTGAACATTCTGTTTGGGTTTGCGGCAGAAATGCGGTCCGCATACCAGTTATGCGATCGCACAATGGACCGCATTTTGACCTCAATTTTGACTAACACCCTGACTCACTTTGCGATAGAAATGCGGTCCGCATACTTGATTTGCAACCGCATTCTGGACCGCATAATAGCACTTTTCAGGAAAACTTGATTCTTTGATTTTTAAATGCTTAGGTCAGTACAAAAGGGTCCGAACCGCGGCGAGCTTGCGAGCCGCGAAGAATTTTACACATTCCTAACACATATCCGGAACTTGACACTACAAACTACTAGGTTTTGGGCATAAATTTTCACGGGGCCTTACATCCTCCCCCACTTAAAATCATTCATCCTCGAATGAGGATCTTGAAAATCAGTTGGTTTTGAAAACATGATATGCAGACTCCCAATTTTCACTAACTCCCATATTTTTAGAAAATTTTTTCCAGAGTTTACTTTGTAATTAGGCTTATCTACCTGTCAGAGAGCCCCCGAAACATATTTCCAAGCACCATTACACAATTCCAATTATCCCTACAACTGGTATACAATTCATTACCTCAACAATTTGCACATATTCAATCACTTGTTACATTTTGCACATAAATTAGTCACTTCAATGAGTCCCATACAATTTAACCACTTCAACATACTATATGCATTTCAATTTATCATTACCAATCTATACTACCATTAACCATCCACTTATCCCAAAAACTTTCATTTATCAAAAGGGGTTGCACATGACTCAAATAATCACAACACTTACAATTCTTGCACAACTTGAGGATTTACAATAGTAAAGCATTTAGAAGGAAAAGATGGGGTGTCTTTGCACCAATTTGGACACAATATCAGTTTGTTTAGAGATAAGAGTTCGCACGATTACACTAGACTTATTCGAACAGGTGGGGGTATTTTTCCTTCATTTCATTTTCCGCTTCCCACGTGGCTTCCTCGACTCGTTGACTTCGCCATAATACTTTAACTGAAGCAATTTCCTTATTTCTCAATTTACGGACTTGCCTATCAAGAATAGCAACCGGAACTTCTTCATATGATAACTCTTCATTAACCTCGATAGTCTCAACTGGCACGATGGTGGATGGATCTCCAACCACTTTCTTTAACATAGACATATGAAAAAACAAATTTATGAGGAACAACCATAGGGAAACATCATACTCCTAGTCCTACCTAATGGGAAATGCGCTTACGTACCCTTCATTATCAATTCACATAACATCTACATGGGAAATTTTTTTGAGAATAACCAGTTCACCCTCCTGAATTCTAAATCTCTACTCGAACACCCATACTAAACCTTGATGACCTCGATGATTACCTTAAGATGTGCTATCATAAACTGGCCATAAAACTACCTATCGAACATATGTGATCACATGGGGATGATCCCCATTTGACATGTTTGGACCTTCAATACCTAATAAATTTAATGCAATGAGGAACACAGAGTTCAAGATTGTGTTGGAGTTATCCAGGAATTCATTAATGCGCTGAGTAGAGTACTTTCTGAGGTTTTATGCTAAGGGACATGAAAGTTACAACTAAGAATGCTGACATGGTTAATCACTGTGACGACATCAATTATTATACAAATGAGGCATAGGGGTAAGTAGTACATTGGCAATAGGAATCATCAAGGAGGAATATTCAAGTACATGACCCGGTCATTTCCTAGAGTGAAGGGAAAATCAATTCATACTCTGGTACATTGAATGTGATATGGGATTCAAAATACATGAAGTGGAATTACACTCCTGACGTTAGCTGACACAAGGAATCTATGCCATAAGCCCATGAGGATGAAAATGAAGTTAAAACACTTATGAGATTATCATAACTCAAACAGCTTAACCCTCCCTGACAATTGACCCTATATGAGAGAACTGAAGGTACGACGACTTGTCTTCCAAATCAATATGCTCATGATATGTGCAAAAATATGAAGGCATCAAATCTCACCCTTCACGAGTAAAACCACATAGCTAGGGCATCTAAATGTGGGGATGAAATCATGTATTGGTTAGAGGCGTTCTAATGGTTAATCATGATGCTCCGGGGAGAAAGAAAAATGACGCTCCTATCCACCCAAGGAGGTGGAATACCAAGGGTAGCAAAACTCCCGTCACATGACAATGATATAGTCAATTATTCTAGAAGCCGAGTGAGAAGAACGCCACGTAACCCATCCAATCCGACCCATTTAAGACTTTTGAAAAGGGGACACGCTTTGGTTCAAAATCATGGCAATATAAAGCTTGAACTTGAAAGGAAATCATTTACTTTAGAAACTCATGAGACAACGCCTCGTACGTCCTAAGAAAATCATCAACAATGGCGAAGGAAAGTAAC